>NC_056745.1:1315877154-1315882154 GCF_019279795.1 Protopterus annectens | reverse complement strand
TTAAATTTAACTAAAATAGCAACACGGCCATTTATGTACTGTTTCCAGCAGCTATAATATTGCTGATCCATTTTTCTTAGCTGTTGTCCATTAATTGTTGGTCATGTGTGTTTCTTGGATTAAGATTATGTGAGCATCTGACTTAAAGCTAAATGTAAGAAAAGTTTTCTTTTTTGCATTTGTTGAAAGCTTTTGATATTCAAACTGTCAATTTTAATAACATTATATATTTATATATATATATATTTATTTATATATTTATTTATTTATAAATGACTATAGGTATCCTGAAGAACCAGATACAATTAAACATGTAAACAGTTCCTTTGTTAAGAGGTCTAGAAAGTTATTTATATTCTTATCAGGTGTAACATTTTTTTTTGAAAAGGGGGCATGATTGTTAGACGTGTGTTTTGTTTACCTTTAGGCAGTTAGAAGTTTTGAATAAAAGAAATCTGTTAGCTCTTCTCCTAAACCTATAGGGTGTGACACCACTCCAGCAATACCATGAGAAAAGTATAAAACCAGATCAATAAATTCTGTATAAATTCAAATTTTTAACATGTAGAAAAAAATTCTTCTCGATGTATAGAGTAAAAATAAGTAAGAATAAAAACAGCCAAACATATAGGCAAATGGATAAGGCACATGTAGCTATGCACTGATGTAGTTCTTTCTTATCAGCATATGACAATGATATTTAACTACCAGCAACCTTAAAATATTTTAAGGCCGCCAATCATAATAAAGTAAATGGATGCTTTTAAAGAAAAAGAATACTATGGATATTTCAAATCAAGAGGCTATTCATCTGCATCTTATATGAAATTGAGTGGTAATTAATAAAATAACTGTTTATCTATCATGTTTAATACATAATGAAATTTAACTATAACAAGAAAGCCACAAAAATTTAATGCTGAGTAAATATAATGTAGTCACATTTTATAGTTAGTTTAACAACAAACAAAAGAGTTGACCTGCTATAATAGAGTAACTTTCAGTTTGTAATCTAATTTGTCTGCAATCTTGCCTACAAACTAAACTATGAATTAAGATGGTGGAAAATGGGTTCCTCAATTCACAGGAAAATAACCATGGTGTATGTTTCCTTTTCCTATTTGTAGAATATTTCTGCATACCTGAAACAAAACAAAATAATATATTCTACCCAAAACAGATCCCCTGAGTAACAGTTCACATGATTATTTGTTTTCAAAACTTACAAAACCTTTCTTGGAGTAAGTAGGCTGAAAACTAAACTTCAGAAATCCTGAAACTTTAGACATTATAAGCATTGAAATAGTTCTGAATGAGTCTGACAACCTCAGTGTGAATGAGGAAATAACTGTGAATTGTTTCAGCTAATCCAGCAACATCACCAAATGCTGGATCTGAAAGTCAGTAAGTCAAATACATTTAACAAGTAAAGCTGACAAGATCAGTGAAATAGACCAGCTGTGTATGTGGTGGGTATGGAAGAAACTGGGAATGAGGCCTAATTGTTTTCAGGGTAGGGAGCTATGCAGGAAGTCCAAGAGAAGCACTTCCTCAGTGTGCACTGGGGGACTTGTAACCTAATGCCTCTACCTGTGGCAGAATAGAAGTGCAATGCAGCCTTCAATGCTGAGCACACCCCACCAGACACATTTAATTCCCCCTGGCTACAGCATGCATGTAAACAAGCATATCCAATGTTTTATGCAACATTGCAGTATGGTACCACCACATATTACTGCCACTAGTGATTTAAACAGAGTTGTACCCCCACTGATTGATGAGCCATAATGGACATTTGAGCTGCTCTTCCAGTGCCTAGTTTGTTAGTAGATTCTGGGTAATTAGAGCTTTGTTGTTCTATTCCATTGCTCTCCTTCTCTTAGTTCATTTCAGAAACTACTTCTTTTACAGTAGTGGTGAGGCTAATGGTCTGATTTGGCAACTCATATGAGTGGTTGTGAAGACCAGTATGAGACCTCTCTGTAGTAAACTACACATTAGAAGAGGAAGTAAACCAGAAAATGGAAAAACATTAATATGCAGTGATCCACATGTACACAGAGTGCTATTACATGGTCTCAGAAGGTCATAGAAAACAAATATGATTACCCTGGATTGGAGACTACAGATATGGACTGGAAAAAATGAGGATGTGGTCTTGTATCACTTAAAAGCCTAGCAACCTCAGTGTAAACCAAAAGATGATAAATGCAATTAGGTCTGACTGTAGATCAAGAGTTAAGGGTTGTGGTAAACCTAGTTTAATCTTACTGAACAAAAAGGAATCAATGTCTTAACAGAAGGACTGATGGTATTCTAAGGTGTGTCTAACATCTTCACAAGAAACAATTTAGGGGATGTAGAAGGATGATATTAAACTTTAAAATATAAGGACCATTAGACAGTGTTATGTAAGGTTATTAAGTGTCATGTTTATTCTTCACAACATGTATATTAACTTGTAGTTTCTTCATAAATGAGGCAAATAAAATGTCTATAATATGTTTAAGTCAAAGGAAAACTAAAAACAGATGCACGATTATGCAAGATGTAGTTTGACCTAAGTGATAGCTTTATATTTTAAGTGTCTTACAATCGTAATCTCTCTGTTTGTACTGACAGATAGTTGAAGGCAAAGTAAGTGCTGAAGGAGTTAAGGGATGTTTTGTTTAAAAGTGTTAGATATCCATAGAAACCAGATTAATCAACAGCACGCTCTGGCCTTCTCAGGCTGGGGGATGAGTCCTTGCAAGGATGTCTGTCAGACAGTATGTACTGGTACCAAATGTTAAAAAGTTGCAAGTCAATAAATCTTAAGCACAGATGATGAATGTTTTAAAAGGCATAATGTTAAGTGTTCACATGAAGCTCTAAGCGAGGATCATGAGGACATAAAATATTTAAACATGTTATTATTGTTAAAACCTATGTTACATCAAATTTCTGCATGCATGAAATTGATAAAAAAATTTATAAATGAGATATTTTCCTCTATTCGTTGAGACTGATCTAAAAATGTAGTAGGCAGTCTCCCAGTGTTGTTTATGGAATGAGCAAGTACTTTGCACATCCTGAAGGGTTACTCTTAACTCAAGACTAAAAGGTAAACCTTTTTTGCTATTTATTTCTGAACTTTAACAACAGAAAACAAATTTTCCATTTGTAAGGAACATATCACAGAGGGATAACTTGTGATCTGAGAAACAACTCTGCTTAGCAATGACCAAGAAAGTGACCTTGCGTTAAAACTGCAAATGGGGAAATAAAGGTAGCCAGAAATAATGCGCTCCTCAGAAAGGAAGACAAGCATAGCACAGGCATAAATTGAAAATGATAGTTCTGTAGAGCAAGCTGATGGAATCAGATAAGAATTACTATAAACTCTTCTGGAAACTGCACCTGGTACACAACAGTGGCTGAGGACATCTGGTAAAGGGCAAAAAGGTCATGAAAAAACAAAGCTAGATATCGCATCAGAAAACCAAGCTGTGCATCACAAAAGGAAAGCACAGACTGGAATTATGAAGAAGAAACTGTTAGTCAAATGAGTTTTTAATTAAGTGTTTTCAGCCAAAAGAGTTTGACCATTTGTGGTTCAATCAAATGAGCATTAAATCAAATGGCATCCATCTATCTACACACATACACACACACACACACACACACACACACACTCACACACACACACACGTGTGTGTGTGTGTGTGTGTGTGTGTGTGTGTGTGTGTGTGTGTGTATATATATATATATATATATATATATATATGTATCTATATGTATACACATATATATATATATATATATATATATATATATATATATATATATATATATATATATATATATATATATATATATATATATATATATATATATATATATATATATATATATATAGATATATATATATTTATGTATATATATATATATATATATATATATATACATATATATGTATACATATATATATATATATGGGTCTACTTTCATTTATCAAACTTATACTTACCTGAAATGCTAAACACTGAGAAGACTTCTTCGAAATACAAACTATGCAAAACCATGAATAACTGAAATTTTACATAGGGAAAACAACCACTTGGCCAACAGGTCAAAATAATAAAACAGAAAATATTTAACCCTGCCCAAGTGGGGGGATTGCACAGTCCACAACCCCCCTAACTAAATATACTAACTCTGAGATTGCACTACACTGGGCAAAAGGGCAAGGTTCACTATGGTGGCCAAGTGGTTGTTTTCTCTATGCAAAATTTTGGTTATCCATGGTTTCATACAGTTCGTCTTTCAAAGAAGTCATCTAAGTGTTAGCGTTTTCGATAAGTGTAATGTCAATAAAGAGGATGGGACCCATATATATATATATATATATATATCTATATCTATATATATATATATATATATATATATATATATATATATATATACATACACACACACACACACACACACACACACACACACACACTGTAGTTCTTCGTAAATAAGACCTAATCAGAGAATAAGGCCTAGCATGGTTTTCCAGGGTGGTCATGATAAAAGCCCTACCCCAGAAATAAGCCCCAGTTAAGATAGTCAACAACACACGGCAGACATGTTGAATTATAAAATCAGATTATTGACACCCATTGGCTGAGGTTATCGTACTCTGCTCGGCATTTTTGGACCATTTGGACACTTAACTTCTTCCCTTTGCAGAAAGTCATAAGATTTTTTCCCTAAGAGTCTTCCATGATTCTTCCTGTAACACTAATCATCACTCACACTTGACGGTTGACATACTTGGCCCATCAACACTGTCTGGTGTACTTTGATTGGTCAATGTACACAAAACACACGTAAAGCGCTCACACTTGATAACGAATGCCTATGGTTGTGTCTTCTTAACCATTGCCATAATGTGTTGCCACTCCGGTCTCATAAGTCTTCAATTAAACCCTCCCCCCAGACAAGATGGGTGCAAAAAGAAAGAGCTATTCCAT
>NC_056745.1:1315507154-1315522154 GCF_019279795.1 Protopterus annectens | reverse complement strand
GTCAAGGAGTACAACATTTCCTCATCTACTTACCAGTTAGGTCCTTCTCATTCAACAACTGGAAGAGGCATCAGTCAGCATTTTGTATGGGCCTTACTACCAGTCTCCCATCTTCTGTCAGTTTAACTGTCTCATGCTTGTTTTTGTCGTTTTTGCATTTTTGAAAATTGTATCCAGATTCTTTCTGGCATCTCTCTTTGCTAAACATTTACATGTTTTTGGTATCCTGTAACGTGTACTGCCATTTCCTTATGTTCCTCTGAATACCCTACATAATATTACAGTCATAAGCTCAAAATATCCAAGCTCAAGTCACAGTTGATCGAGCATGAAAGCTTGAATTGTCATTTATTTGCATTTTGTTACTCACTTTTACCTGCATTACAGTAGGTTCAGTGTAGACCGAGTTTGGTGCACTTTGCATAAAGGACAAGATATGTATTTTATTATGCATCAATAATAATCTCTTATCCATGGTGCAGTTACCCTGGACTGAGAAAAATAAGTTAAATGAATCGAGGACTGAAGTCCTTGCCACACAGTCAGGTGGTGGTGGTGGGTTGCACCTTTTCTGATTTCTCTTTCCATACATGAATGTCCTTTAAAATACAAACTTCTGATGAAGTTAATACCTACTAAAGCCATTAAATGGCACAGATATCCATCATTTCAATTTACGTAATGAAAATCCTTTAAATATATTTTCCCATTTATATAACTTAAATCTTATGAAAAACAAATTTGTTTTACAAATGGTATTAATCTTACAAGCGCTATCTTGAACATAACAATTACAGAAGTAGTCTATTAGTCAGCATAACTCTGTTACTCTTTTTTGGGACCCCAGGAAAAACCACATGCATAAGGCTTTATGTATGAGGAAGCCATTAAACTACCAGAAAGGAAGCACAAATAAATCTACATAAAGGAGTTCACAATGCCCTTTTAGCCTTCACTAGTACTCTACTCAGTTACTCTCAGGTAGGCTGTGGGCAGTCCCCAGATTAAGGCTCAGGTCTTCACGGCTGCATCATTCCCCTTCCATACTCCAGACCTGCAAAATTCACTGCCACAACATCTTCCTTAGTGGAAAATCTTTGGAGGTGCCCATCTTTCACAGCACATTCTGGGACCCTTTCTACCTACTATTTTTTAACTTTTTAAACTTTTTGAATTTACTTTTATTCTTAATTAATGAGTACCTGTAGAATACGACAGGTAAAATTTTTAATGAACTTTATTGTTTTACACTTTTAATTCAAAGTGCACTGTGCCTAGTCTTATAAGCACAGAAATAAAGACTGTTTGATTTAGAAGGGTGAGCATAACATAGCTGACAAATATGATGTGCTGAATTTCAGTTAGAAATAAAAGAGTGGTCAGGAGGACAGGAGGGGAAAAAGGAGGACGAGATTACAAGATTAAAAAAGATGGAATGGAAAAGGTAGAAGGAAAAGGGCATGAGTGGAGAGAAATAGAAAGTCAAAGGGTGGGGTGAATATACAGGGATCTTAGGGAGGAAGTCAAAGGATGGGGTGCATATATACGGATTTGAGGGAGGATGGAGAGATATCAAAGCACTGTATGACAAAATGATAAGAAATGGAGTGAAGCTTCAGAAATGATGAAGGTCTTGAAAGTCTACAGGACTGAGAGGAACAAGCACACGTTGGGTTATTACATTGTTGGTGCAGTACTCCAACAAGATTTGGTAACGAAGGTCAGTTGGAGAACAAGACAACTTGATGTATAGGGAAATGAGGTAAACAACATTCATATGTGGTGGGGCTGTACATTTGTCCAAAAAGGAATGTCAGAGTATGAAAGAAGTATAGAGTAAGATATATAATAAAGAGACTGTGAAATGAGGTAGTTATTATCTTTACTGGAGTAAATGAGGAGCAGGGTATAGGGGAGAGAAGAAGAGAGAGAAATGTTCTTAACGAGAAGCTGGCGGAAAAGGGAAATTGCTAAGCCATGAAAGTCAGGGGATATCATCTAATGAATACAACAGGTAGGGGGAAGTGATAGCAGTAGAATCTGGGTTATAAGGTTAAAGCAGAAATGGGTCACTGCATGGAAAGCAGGTCAGCTGGCAAGGAGACATAAGAGAGGTGAACGTCTTAATGCAAGAAGAGGGTAGATAGGTAGCAGAGCGGGAACAGATTTTGTAATTTAGCAAACAAACATTGAAGGATGTATAAGATGTAATATGTGAATGGAAATGTGCCAAAATAAAAAAAATAAATAAATGTGTTGGTGTGCGATGTGTCTGTATACGACACTTGTGATGAGTAATTTTGAATGTATGGCACAATGTCAACATGTATACACAGACTTTATCTTCTGTAATAAAGATGACCATAATGTGCGATTTTTAAGTAAAAGGATTTAGAAAAACAAAAAGGAAAGAATAACAAAAATAATCCACTAAACATATTATTCTGCTTGAACTGTTCTTGAAATTTTCACTTTAGAGGTACTAATGGCATTTGTTGGACTAAAAGGAACAGGTTATTTAGTACTTTATTTTTTTTATCCTCAGTTCAAAACAAACATTTTTAACAGGGGAGTGGAACAAAATCAACTAAATTGTATTTCCTCGTTGACAGAGCAGGAAGGAGAGTTAAGTCTTCCATCACTGCTGTTTATATGGAAATGATTCCGATTGCTTCATAACTCTGAGCTTCTCAAAACAAGTACTTTTAACACTAAAAAGAATCATATTTAAAAAAGAAATTAATAGCTTGCATCTTGGCCTTCATATTTTGATTTGACTTATCCTTTGATTAATACTGCATTGCTTTGCATTATTCTCAAAATTCTTTACAATGTCACTTTGTGTGACGTACATTAAGTGCTCTAGGATGGTGGAGATGTTATATGCATCACTGCATAGCAGCTAACACAGGATAGATGCATACAAATATTTTAAGTAAAGGCATTAATGCCCTTCTAGCCTGTCAATTTACAAAAACACTTGTTCCCACAATGTGTCCAGGCCGTTCTTAAATATATCTAAACTAGTCTTATTTTAATGTAATCTGGTAGTCTATTCCATGCATCAGCTGCTCTCTCAGAGAACCAATTAGAACATTCTCTTTCCTATAGAATCTTCTGCAGTGGTTATCTGATGATTCCCAACTACATTTTGATAACCCCAAACATTCACAGAGGTAGTTGTCTCTAAATTCCCTATATACCTGAATAAGATCTCATCTTAAACATCTACATGAGACACCACACAATTTCAGATATTTTAGTCTTTCATAATAGCTTACATTTTCACAATCATAGATGCCCTTGGTATATCTCCACTGCACTCTTTCCAGTTTACTCCTGCTTATTTTCCTATAAGGTTTCCATACTATTATTCTATACTTAAGGTTAGGTCTAATCTAACTAATAAACAATGACTTCATCATTTCTGATTTTCTATATTTATGCAGCCTATAGTTCTGTATCTATCATTAACCTATTGGTTGATATGATTAGAAAAACTCAAAGCTGGATCTACCTACATACCCAGGACAGGTCCTTAAAAGACTCTACAGTTTCAAACACTGTACTGTATTAAATATTTCAGTTTAAACTTTTCAGTGTATGTCTCACAAATCTGATATGCTTAGTTTTTGATGTATTTGTCAGCATATTATTATCTTGTGCCCAAATGGTCAGTTTAGTCAAGTTCTTTTGCAGACATGCCTATTTATAACACATGTAATCGATTTACCCAGTTTCAAGTCATCTGCGTAAAGACTGGAGAACACCTCAGATGAAAAAGCTAGATCTGAAAGATACAATCTATACAAGTATGGTCCCAGGACAGAGCTTTGTGGAAACCCTGACCGTGACCTCAAATTTCACCTGTCCATTTTTCTGTATAATGCTTGCCATGTCCTATTTGTAAGCCATGCAGCTATCCATTTTATCAACATAACATAAATACCTAGTTGTCCTAATTTACTGATCAGTGTTTTGTGTATGATCCTGTCAAATGCTTAAGCTGAAACTATATAAATTACATCACAGCACAAGTTTTCATTCATAGTTGTTATATTTGTTATAAAACATCATGTTACTGGTGGTAATAGATCTATTTTCAACATATGCATGCTGATATATGGTTCTAAATCCCAACCTTTCCAGTTCTGATAATAACTTATCCAACATTACCTTTTCCATTTTTTCCACAACATGAAAATAAACTTAAGGGTCTGTATGACTCTAGGTTTGTTTTACCCCCCCCCCTTTCCATTAAATATATGTTTAAAAAGTGTATATCTTTGGCCTTGAGGAATCTCCCCATATTTATACAACCTAGTAAAGCAATAGATATAATGCTACTGTAATTTCCTCCTGAAGTGTTCTCAAGTCATTATTACTAATTCTGTTTCCCCTTGTGCTTTGTTTAGTTCCAGTTTGCATAGTTCGTTTTCAATATAATCTAATGTGTCAGTTTCTTGGGTTACCTGGATGTCACTAGAACAATTTATCACCCCCTTTGTGAACCAAACTGGTTTGCATAAGATTTTGTAAATATATCTATAATCTGTTGTGTCTGTGAATAAATGTTAGAATCTGTACACAGTTTAGCAGTTTGTATGTCTTTATCCTTCCACATCACGTATATCTATAAAATGGTTTCCTATTATGCACAATATCTTTATATAAATTTTCTTCAAAATTTTCTTGATCTTGTCTCACACTTAGTTTGTCTGTCCAACTTGTTTATTTCAGTTTTCAAAGTTGTAGCTCGATGTCTTTTCCATTTCTTATATTTTTTGTTTCTCACCTTAATCAAGTAACTTGTTCTTATGGAAATATATCCTCCTGACATTGTGTGCCTAGATCCTGAAGTGAAACAATTTTTTTGATTTTTCCCACTGAAACAATTTCTCTTTCAAAACTTTCCACATTCGTTCTGCAGTTTTTCCACTAAACACTTCACTCCAATTAGTTTTATATAGTGACTGCTTTGCTTCCATATAATCTGTTATTTAGATTTCAGTTTGGCAGAATTATCTAGCAACAAATTAACCTTTATAACACCACGATCACTGCATAGCAACAGTGGTAAAACTTGACATGAAGCAACAGTAAATTCTTTAGGAACACAGACAATGTATAGTAATTTATTAGTTTATTTTTCTTTCTTATTTGTTCTGAACTTCTTCCTTTCTTTCTTTTTTTAATTTCTTCTATATGCTCCAAATCTTCAGATAGCTGAATACTTGTATCTAGAATTCCAAAGTTATCTTGTTCAATAGGAGTTGAGTGATCTTTACAGGTAATACACTTCCTTTCCTAAATGTGTATTAATTTGCTCTTTGCCTAACATTATTTATCTCATCAGTCCACTAATTATTACATAAAAAACTGTTCTCTAAGCTGTGCCAATTCCACAAATTCATCACCATCAATAAGTCTAGATTTATTACTAATAATGGTAAGCAAATCATCTAACCTTTGACATGAGAAGCACATATCACCAGTGTTATCAAGTGCTACCTTTAAATAGACATAGTATTTAACACATTGTACAAGATACTTGTTCTTTAGCAAATCATTAATGGCATACTCATTTAAGGAATTCATACTCAGCTGAAAATGAAAAAGAATTCTAAAAAAAGAAAAATCAAAATCAATTACCACAGAATTCAACGAGAATTTAAATAAAATTATATTAGGAAAATCTCACAAACAATATACAACTAAATTTTAAATTCAGTACAGTAAAGTTGTTGCTCTGATTCTACAAGTTATGAACGTCACACAAAAGCTGGAATTCCTTAATTCACTACTGCTCACAATTGCACCCCTTTTTAAGAGTAAAGATCAAGAAATCACAAACCAGGAGAGGATTGTTTATATAATCTCTGGATTCAGGATAGTGTATGTGGTGGAGCTAAGTTAATTTATTGTAGAACAAATTTTGCTACATTGTAAAAAATATCAGCTTTGCAAAATATTACATCAAAAGCAAGTTATCTGGATATACCTGAGGGAAGAAACACAAATACATACTGATAACTGCACAGGTCTGCAGGCAGCTCTAGATTTTATTATATATGTAAAGGATATTGGACCCAAATATTCTTTGCCATATCTGTAGGAAAATATGCCAGTAGTGTAATTACTTTTTAGTAACTGGTTAACTGAAAGTTGTTACAACCAGCTGGATGGTTCCTTAACTACACAACAACTAGTACAAACAGACATTGTTATCCAATTAGGAATTAGTTCAATTATGTTGCTGTAATTTACTTAAATGATAAAGCTGTATAAGCTGGCATTAATATGTATTTTTTCAGGAATATGTTTTTAGTCGTAATGACTGACTTTGTTGTCTGAGTATTTTACAGTGTTTTGTCGCAAAATTTGTAAAGTTTTATGGAAGATAGAGTGACTCTGCGGCATATCCAGGATTGTCAGCAGTTAGCTGAAAAGCGCTGTTCCAGTCTGAGAACTACAGGCTTAAATTCCTTATGTAGGGACAAGGGACAGCAGAGTTGGTGTCAGTTCATGCAAGAGTATGAAAAACATAGCAGAGCTGCTGTTTGTGTCAGTTGTTCCTTGTCCACTCAATAAGCTATCATCTGCATATTAACAGCCAGTGTTCATCTGGCCCAAATGAGATTGGGAATACATAAATTAAGTTAAACAGTAAAAAAATATATGATGCAGAAATGCAAAATAATCCTTATACCTAAAGCTTAACTTTCATTGAGACAGTAACCATGCGTCTATTAGTCTCATTGTCTGTATTTTATTTAAATTGTGTTTAGAGTACTGGTAACAAGTGACCAATTTTAGTCGCATCCTGGAAATACTAAGAAATTCAAAATTACATTTTCATTATGAACAATGAATTTGTTTTCCTCAGTACCTTCACATGATATTGAAATATTACATATCATTTCTTATTTACTGAGTATAATAATCTGCAGCAGCAATTTTTACAAACACAAACATACTATCTCCTAATTATGGATTTAGCCTCAATGGAAATCTTTTCAATGACTCAGTACAGAGCAGTAACTTAGTGACCCCACTATTCACAGAACAGGGCCTGGGTGGGCTTCTCAAAGGTGTTCTTCACTGGGAATGGCATGTAACGAGCACTGGTGTTGTTTGACTTTGAACATTCATCTTAGTTTGATCAAACTTCTTGCCTACCAATCATTTTGTGATACCAATCTACTTTGTCTCTTCCTAATAAATGGATCTGGCCAAGGTCAAAAAGACAATCTGTTATCCTACTTGGAAGCAAAACTTGTCCTCTGAAAATGGTGTTAGCTATCTATCCTTCATCTTTTAGAAGTTTGGTCTTACATTCATCCTAAGATTAAGATTCTGTGGGCTGTTATCAAAGGGGGAGTTGGAATGGTTGTAGCTTTTCTGGTATTATTTTGCAAATAAGGTTTTTCTTCTACACTCACTGTCTAACAATTGACTGCTAATCATTCAGTCACTGAACAATTTTTAAAAACTTTATGTGTTTTTCCAGATACCAGACAATAATCACCAATGAATGCTTTGTTTCTTCAAATCTTGGTTTAATATGTCTCATCTGTAATTATATTTCTATCGAGAATAGCCTCTTGGAATACCAAACTCTTCTTAGTGAGGTAAACAATTGTTACCGTAACTGTTTTGCTTGCCCCTCGTTGAGTTGCATTTTTTTCAGATGTCCAAAATTAGATGTGGGGGGACAAACATATGGCATAACAGTGGATGGATCCAGTACTGTACTTTATTATTGCTGGAGAACATAATCAAATTGAGCTGGGATAAAGCCGTGGGAGTTCTAGTTTTTACCTTGAGTATTTTAGAGCTATTATGATCCAGTGATGGCCTGAACAAAAATCATGGATAAGGAGAGAAACTAAGTCTTTCTTTTCTGTTCTGTCAAAAGCTTAATGTTCAAAGCTGACAAAATAGCATTCCCAAAAGGTTATCATGGTGATGTCTACATTTCCCACTTTCTCACCTCCAGCACTCTTTGTATCACCTTTAGTGTTGCCCAGAATTACTCACCACTTCCTTCCCTTAATTCTCCCCTCATTCAGTTGTAACCAGTTTCACATTATAAGCAGAGTCACCTTAAGTGAAGTTTTGCCCTGTAATAAACAATGGCACTTATCTTTGTGTTCCTTATCACAACAACATATGTTTTTCCACTTGCTCTGCCCACATTCTTACCGGGTGGAGAATGCCACATTTACCAGTGGCTTAAACTGATCCCTTTGCTTTAATTTAATGTCACCACAGACATTGTTCCAGCCTGTGTTTCAGAAGCAGTTCCTTCCCAAAGTTCAATAGGCTGTGCTGTAATGAACAATCCCTGGTTCCTTACAAGTATCTCTCTAGTTTCCAGCACCTTTGCACTTGCTGGACTGTACTGTGTCCTTTACTAGTGTCTGTAATGCAAATTTGTCCTTTTAATCACTTTGGTAAAATGCTGCACCATCAGAGCTTTTTTTACAGGTACCTCCACTATTTCATTCTATATGTATTTTTATTTTTATTTATTAACTGCTAAAACTTTTTTCCTTTCTTGCATTACCTCCACTGGCTCACCATTCAAGTCACCTGCACCAGCATCATGCACTGTGGATAGCTATTCTACCTGTCCACCCACTAAGAAACTTATTCTGAGGATAAAATATAGTAGCCAGTGGAGACCTCTGTCACTCAAATAGGAGAGTGTGATAGAAGTGGGGGAATCAAAGTGGATATACTTCCTATATTTCACCTACCCTTTTAATGGATTATCCTGTCAGATCATTTTATACTGTTGTGAATGGAAAAATGACTATTAGCATTCAGACAGATTAGTTGTGTAAAATCTTACCATAATGGTAGATGCCCTTCTCTTTTCTGTTGCTGTATTCTTTACATGAGGAAGTTGCCTGCCACAATGACCTGATGTCAGCCAGTATACAAAAGACTTTTACTACTTAAAGGTGAGTGGTATGCTGCACATAGGCTACTGTCGGACATAGGCCATAAAAGTGATGTATGCATGCACCATCCTCAAAACTGACTGATCCAGGAAGAATGTCCATTTAAGGGAAGTATGTATGTTAAGTACATCCAAGGAAGAAAAAAGTCAAGGGGAAGGAGGGGTGGAATACTGCAACAGAGAAGAGAAGAGAATGACATCTATCATTATGGTAAGATTTTACACAACTAATCTATGGCCTCCTAGTCCTCTGTTGCAGTATTCCTTACATGAGGGAGAATGCCAAAGCTCATGAGGAAAGGAATCAGTAGGGGCACTGGAGCTCTGCGTGAAGCCATGGAGAATAGCGCTGGCAAACCCTGCCCTAGATTTAGAAATACTGTCCAGTTTACAATGTTTGGTGAAGATATGGACTGAAGACCAGGTAGCTGCCTCCAGAATGAAGTAGGTGTCCAGTCCTTTGAAGAAGGTTCCAGAGGAAGCAACAGCTCTGGCAGAGTGTGCCTTAACAGAAGTAGGGAGGCTCTTTCCATGGTGTTCATAGCAGAAGGAAAAAGCTTTAGAGATCCAGCTGGAAATAGAGTGTTTAGAGACAGGAAGTCCTAAAGCTCTTGGGTGAAAGCAGACAAACAACAGGTCGGATTTCCTCATATTCTTTGTTTTGTCAAGGTAGAACCTAAGCTGTCTGTGCACATCCAAAGTATGCAGAATCCTTTTAGCAGAGTTTTGTGGAGAAGGAAAAAGATAGGTAAATGAACAGACTGCTTGAGGGATAACTCATTTACTATTTTAGGTATAAAGGAAGGCATGGTGTGAAGAGGCACTCCGTCACTGTGGAACACCACGATCTGGAGTTCAGAAACCCTTCTGGCTGAGGTTAGTGCAAGCAGCAAAATAGTTTTCCAGGAGCAGTATTTCAAGGAAGCAGAAGCTGACGGCACAAAAGGTGCTAGGATCAGTTTCTCCAATACAAAGTTAAGATCCCGGGGGGGGGGCAGGTTTCCTGGAGGGTCTCATGTGAAGCAAACCTTTTAAGAATTGTTTAGCCTCAAATCTAGAGGCTAAAGGTGGAGAAAGAGGCAGACAGGCAGAAATAGCTAACGTGCACTTTTACTGAACAGTAAGTTAAGCCAGCATCCAGCAATTCACACAAGTATGACAGAACCAGTGGGACTTCCACTGTAAGTGGGCCCTGGTTATGAGAAAGACACCAAAACAAAAATCTCTTCCATATGGATAAATAAGATTTTCTAGTATTGGGTTTCCTGCAGAACCCAAAGCACATCCTCTGAAAAAAGTTGTCTGAAAGGAATTAAAATCCTATCATCCACAATGTCAGCTAAGAGTAGACAAGTGGGGATGAATGAGAGTTTATTTGTGTTGTGTGAGAAGGTCCTCTCTGTGGAGTAATTTGTGGTGATTGCCCTTGGCTAAATGCAGGAGCAGATGGAACCAATGCTGTCTTGGCCAAAAGGGAGTCACCATCAAGATTTTTCATTTGTCCTGCTGAACCTTTAGTAGGACATTTGGAATGAGAGGAAGGGGAGGCAATTCATACAGAAACATCTCCTTCCATGAAAAGCTGAGGGTGTCCACCTTCCAGACCAGATGCAGATCTCTGGCACAAAATTGTGGAAGTTGTCTGTTCATGAGGGAGGCAAAGAGGGCTATTTGTGGAGTTCCCCATATGTGGACAATGTCGAGGAACACATTCCTCTACAATCATCCATTTGTGGGACTGTGTTTCAGACCTGCTCCAGGTGTCTGCCACTACATTCAGGCAAGAAGGGATATACACAGCCTGGAGGGGTCACAAGTTTAACAGACAATCCCCACACTTGCAGGGCTAGTCTGCAAAGGAGATAAGACTTTGTCCCTCCCTGCTAGTTCACATACCAGAGAATGGTCATGCTGTCTTTGAAAATTTTTAGAGGGCCTGGAATGAAGAAGGACTGAAAGGTCTGAAGAGCCAGTAGCAGTGCCCTCATTTCTTTTATATTGATAAGTTCCCTTCTTTGACAGGGGAACCAGGTCCCTTGTGCTTTTATGGAGTCGAAAGTCGCCCCTATCCTGTATCTGATGTGTCTGTGAACAACTCCTGTTCAGGTGGTAGAGGATGGAGTGGGAGACCTGGGTTAGCAGTCAGTTATTGAATCCGCCATGTAATCTCTCTCTCTTCAGGCAAAGGATAAGGGAAACTGGGAACTCTAGTGGATGTGCATGTTGCATCCACACTGATTTCAGGAACCATTGTAGTTTCCTCATGTGCAGTTTTGCCAATGGAAGAATTGGGATGGTGGACACCATGAAGCCCAAGGTTCTGAGAAAATTCCGGGCTGTGATGTGAGTTAGAGGGAAGAGGCTTTTGGAAAAAGGGAAATGAACACTTGAACCTTCTGTGTGGGGAGAGAGACCTTTGTAAGGTCTGTTTGCATCCTGCATCCCAGAAAAATGTGGTCCTGAGATGGGGAATTAGCAGATTTTTGGTACTATATCATGAAATCCAGGGATTGTAGGATGGAAGTGGGAGAGCTTAGATTGTGCTGTAATTCTCCTTAACTTACTGCTTGAAAGAGAAGGTCATTCAGGTGTGGGAAGACCTGAATGCCCTGAAGTCTGCAGTAAGCACGGCATTTTGTGAATACCTGTGGGGCAGTGGAAAGACCAAAAGGGAAGGCAGAAAACTGAAAGTGCCAAGAGGCTACAGAGAATCATAAACATTTCCTGTAATTGAGATGAATGTGGATGTGTAAGTAAGCATCCTTTATGTCTATGGAGGCCAGACAGGCTTGTGGGATGATCAGAGGAAAAGGGTTTGCAAAGTAAGCATTCTGAATGTAGGCACTTTCAGGAAGGTGTTGAGGCAGAAGAGGTCCAGAATGGGTCTCCAAGGTCCCTGTTTCCTTGGTGCTAAAAACATCTTTGAATAAAACCCTTTTCCCCTTTGATTTAATGGTACAGTTTGAATGATGCTTTGATCCAACAGATCCTGCAGCACCTTTGGGAAATGTGGCAATTGGTCTCTAGGAGTGAATTCCAGACCATGAAATAATCCTTTTTTATTATGGAGACTACCCAAGAATCCTGTGTAATGTTTTCCCAAGCTAGAGTCAAAAGGGAAAGGTAAAGGGAAAGGGGGAGGGGAGTTGAGGTTCAAATAGTCAGATGGAACCTGTTCTGTCTGGAAAGGGCTGTATTTGAGGGGCGCTTGCTGGGGAGTCCTACTTTGCTGAGGTCTCTTACCAGACTTTTTAGCCTTAGCTGGAGGAGGCCACTACTGCCTTCTAATAAACACAGGCTTAGAAGGATAATTCCTTTGGAATTTTGGTGCAGGGGAGACCAGGATGTGTTTCAGTTTCTGTAGCTCTTTACCTTTCTCCTATAAGGTTTTAAACAGTCCTGCATCAGCAGTCCCAAATAGGGCTAAAGTGTCCAGAGGAGCATCCCTGAATTTGGATTTAATGTCCTCTGGTAAAGGTTGAAGTCTCAACCTGGCAAATCTTCTCAGGACTGAACCTGTGGCAGTTGCCCTAGCTAAAGCCTCCACAGCATCACAACTACATCTTAATGAATGGTGGGCCACTTGAAAGAATGTCCCAATCAAGGATGAGGCCAAAGACTTATTCTCTGAGTCTGGCAAATCTGAAATAATTTTAGAAAGTTAGGACAAAAGTTCCAAGGTGTATTTAGTCGTGTGTTTGATAATTGATAGCCCTAAAGGCGATGGTGGCAGAAGTGTATACTTTTTTGCCTAACCTCTTCATATGTCTGTTGTCTTTGTCAGAAGGGAGAAGGATAGTGGAGGGAAGTAACCAAGAGGGTTTATCAGAAGCCACAGTGATGACAGAAGGATCTTGGAAAAAAAACTTACAGTCTTCAGGCACCTTGCAGAATCTGTCTGTTTTCTTAGGTGTTGGAGGCTGGGAATCAGGATTCCTTCTGGGAGATGCAAATGCATCCAGACATGCAGGTAGGATAGGAGGTATGTCTGAGGGACTAGAAGTATTTATCCAAAGTAATTCATAGTAACGTTTTTGAACTTCAGACATCTGAAATATTCCCTCATCTTACCCACAGTCTCACTGAAAGTAATTTCCTCCATTGGGGTATCAGTACTACTGGAGTCCTCCTCCGAGGAAACACAATCCAGTGGGGAGGGGATCTAAGATGAATAAGCTACGGAATCATCCTCTGAGGATTCTTCCTCTTCAGAAGAAGCTTTTTTCCCAACCCTCTTCTGAGGAGAAAACCCAGGGTGTGGCCAGCACTGAAACCCCTGGAGGAGGGCTAAAAGACATAAGTGCATTAAAAATGCCCTGTGCAAAATTTTGCCAATCCTTTAGTGGATCAGTGGAAAGTGACAAATGCTTAGTTTTTTTGTTTCCTCTTAGCATGCAGATCAGCTCTATGTAAGGTCAGAGGACCAGATGTAGGTCTAGCTTCAATAATGTTGAAATCAACTTCCTTCCTAACCAACATTTGCGAGATCCCCCTATGGTCCTAGGTAATCACAAGTCTAGGTTCACTCCTCCCCTGGATGCCTGCAGTACCTCCAAGGATGTGCTGTCATCTTGATCCAAGGTGACCAAATTGGATGTAGGGACTGAACGTTTATCCAGGCTAGCAACTGATTCAAGAGAGATGTCTGGCACAGGAGGTGCAACTGAAGTTTCAGGCCTAAGCTTCTTGGCCTTCTGGTTCACAAGCGACTTGCCCTCAGATGCTGAGGAACCCTCCATTGCACTTTCCACAAGGAGTTTTTAGTGCTGGTTCTCTAAATATAGAGAAAGGAAAGCTAACCCACTTGCCAAAGTTTTAGGCACAGACGCCTGGTAGACAGAGCAAGATCTATGATTGTCACTAGGCCCAAGAAAAAGGCACTGCTAGTAATTATCTTTATGTGAAATCTGACATCCATATTGACATTTGCCTTTCTTGGATGACATTAAAGCTAACCGCAATAAAAACAATAAAGAAAGGATTCCCCAACGGGGCACTTATCTGAAATGCTGAGACAGCAACCACTTTGGCATGCAGAAGGTATGTATGGAAAGTGTTCGTACTCACAGCAATTAAGTTCTGAGGATGGTGTATGTGTACATCACGTTTATGGCCTATGTCCAAATGCAACCTATGTGTGATGTACAATACATCTCTAAGTAGTAAAAGTCTTTTGTATAATGACTGACATTTGGTCATTGTGGCAGGCAACTCCCTCATGTAAAAAATACTGCAACAGATGTACATCGTTTGCATCACATGGGAATGGCTAGAAATTACAGGGGTCACCACAGCAGAACAACGGTCCGCAGAATGATTGGCAGTAGAATTTATGGTGTCAAGTTGCCAGCCCAATGCCCAGCATTCCACAGAAGGCAAACACATGCACACCTAGGGCCAATTTAGAGTGTCCAATCCACCTACAGCATGTCTTTGGGATGAAACTGGAGCACGCAGAGGAAACCCACCCTACTGCAGGGAGGACATGCAGACTCTGCACAGAAAGCACTCCAGTTGAGACTCAAACCAGGGAACCTCTTGATGTTAGGCAGCAACACTAACCACTGCACCACTGCACCACTGCAGCCACCCAGAAACAACAGGCAAAAAAAGCAAAATTACCTCACTGCTTCCAGGCCATGATTGAACTCTCATCCCTCTGTCACTAACTGATGTGGGGGGGGTTACTATCCCTGCACTAGTAGGGGTGATAATAGAGCTATGGTGGTGTAAAAAAGAGGAAGAATACACTTATCTATAATCAGGGTAAAACCTAGGTTAAAAAAATTATCAAAGAAAAAGGCTACAGTAAAGTGTCATGCCAATGACTTATTTCCACAGTTTTCTTTTTACTGACTGATCCTGTTTTGTACTCCTGTCAGTATTTATACCTGCAGTTGTGTCTTTCAAGAAGCTATATATTCCAGTTGTCATTTATTCAAAGTGGCAATGCATAAATGATAGTCTCTAAGCAAAAGGGTGAACTAATCCAGAAAAATTATAAGGAGTTAAGGTTCAGCTCTATTTTCCAA
>NC_056745.1:1315299654-1315502154 GCF_019279795.1 Protopterus annectens | reverse complement strand
GGAGGGTAACCAGGACTGCAACATTGAATACACTCAAACATCTACATTTATGGTAAGTATATGCAACTGTACTATGTTCTTCATGTTTCACTGTTGCAGTCATTACATTTGGGTAGATTCCCAAAGCTATGGTTGGGAGGAGGAATTTATACAGCATTAGGACCAGCTATAAGGCCCTGCAAGACAGCAGTGGCAAAGCCAGCTCTGGACCTAGAGAAAATTGGTAAATAATAATGCTTGGTGAAAGTATGTACAGAATTCCAGGTAGCAGCTTCTAGAATATCCCTGGTAGGAACACCTCTGAGAAAGGCTGCAGACGTAGATGCAGCCCTGGTGGAGTGAGATCTGATCCCCTGGGGGATAAGTTTTCCATGGTGCTTATAGCAGAAATTAATGCAATGGCTTATCCATTTATAAATGGTTTGTTTTGAAATAGCCTTCCCCTCTGCCCCAGCAGTAAATGCTACTAGCAATTGTTCAGATTTTCTTCGAAATTTAGTTCTGTCCAAGTAGAATCTAAGTTGTCTGTGCATGTCCAAGGAATGCAGAATCCGTTCCCCTTTGTTCTGTGGATTGGAAAAGAAGGTTGGCAAATGAATGGACTGATTATGAGCCACACTGGAAACCACCTTGGGCATGATGGATGGATTAGTCCTCAGACATACCCTGTCTGCATGAAAGATGATGAAAGGCTCCACTGCCATAAGGGCCTGTAATTCAGTATCCTTCTAGCTGAAGTTATTGTTAAAAGGAAGGCTGTTTTCCAGGAAAGAAGTTTTAAGTCTGCAGTGGCAGCTGGCTTGAAAGGAGGTAGAGTGAGCTGCTCCAAAACATAGTTAAGGTCCCAGGCAGGGGTAGGAGCTCTCCTGGGTGGTCTCAAGTTCTTTGCCCCTCTGAGATACTGCTTGAGCAGGGGATGAGAAAAGAGGGGTGGTTCTGTGTTATAGTGAGCTGAAATAGCTGAAACATAGATTTTAATAGAGGGAAAAGACAGGCCCTTGTGAAGCGTCTCAGTTAAATATTGCAAAATCTGAGGTAAATTGGGTGCTGCTGTGCTCATCCCTAAAGACTGGTTCCAGGCACAGAATCTTTTCCATTTGTCAGCATAAGATTTTCTAGTACTAGGTCTTCTCGCCTCCAAGATGACATCCATCACAGGTTTGCTGAGAGATGTCTAAGGGTGAATTTAAGTGATTAGCCAAGCTGCAAGGTTCAACGTTGGAAGCTGAGGGTGCAGAATTTGGTTCTCCTGCTGAGACAGCAAGGAAGGTGTCTGAGGCAGGTGCCATGTAGATATTTGTGACACGCTGCGCAGGAGTGGGTACCAGTGTTGGCATGGCCAGTCTGGAGCAATCAAAATCATTCTTGGTTTGTCCTCTGGAGAGCAGAGGCAGAGGGGGAAAGGTGTAGACTGACAGATTTTTCCAGCTGAAGGACAGAGCATCCACTTTCCAGGCTTTTTTGTGGGGAGTCCTTGTGCAAAATTTGTCCAACTGGTAGTTCTGATGGGAGGCAAATAGATCTATGTCTGGGCTCCCCCATTTGCTTGTCAGCATGTTGAAAATCCATGGTTCCAGTTTCCACTCGTGTGAGTCCATGAGATTTCTGCTTAGTCTGTCTGCAAGTGTATTCAATTTTCCTGGAAGGAATTGAGCTTCTAGGTGCACTTGGTAGCTCAAGGCCATGTTCCACAATGCCATGGCTAGTCTGCAGAGGGGGTAGGAATGTGTACCCCCTGCTTGTTTATGTACCACATAACTGTGGTGTTGTCCATCTTTACCATTAGTTGTCCTGGAAGAATGTAGTCCTTGAAGGCTGGCATTCTGTACAGCTAACATTTCTTTTTGATTGATATGTAGGCGCATTTGATTTGGGTTCCGTTTGCCCTGAATGCACTTCCCTGCCAGGTGAGCCCCCCATGCATAGTCTGATGCATCTGTAGTTAGGGTTTGGGTGGCAGGGGGTAGTCTGAATGGCAGTCCCTTGTTTTGGTGGCAGGCCTCTGCCCACCATAGGAACTCCAGGCATAGGCAAGGTATGATAGGAATCATTGTTTCCAGGCTGTGACAATGTTGACTCCATAGACTTTTTAAGTACCTCTGTAGTTTCCTCATATGTAGTCTTGCATATGGAATTAGAAGAATGCAGGAGGCCATGAACCCTAAGGCTTGCAGTATTTGTCTTGCAGATAGCAGGGTTTTTGTGGCCACTTGTTTGAAGTAAGTTACCAAATGAATTTGCTTCTCTGGTATGAGGAAAGTCATCTGGGCAGTTGTATTCAAGCTTGCACCCAGGAATGTAATCTGTTGAGAGGGTACCAGTTGTGATTTATTTTCGTTTATGGTGTACCCCAGACAAGTTAGAACCTTTTTTTACAAACGCCAGATGATTTAGAAGTGTGGCCTGGTTTTCTGCCTGAATAAGACAATTGTCCAGGTAAGGATATATTTGAATATTTATTTGCCTGCAAAATGCAATTACTGGAGCCAGGCACTTTTTGAATACCCAGGGTGCAGTAGACAAGCCAAAGGGCAGTCCAGAGAACTGATAATGCAAGTAGCCTGCTTTGAATCATAGGCACCTTCTGCAAGATTCCCTGATTGGGATGTGCAGTTATGCTTCCTTTAAATCTAGAATTGCCAACCAGGCATCTTTGCCTAGCATAGGAAGTAACTGGTGAAGAGTCAGCATCTTGAATTTTGGAATGTCAGAAAGGCGTTTAGAGTAGACAGGTCCAGAATTGGACGCCATGATTTGTCTTTTCTGGGTACCAGGAAAAGCCTGGAATAGAAACCTTGTCCCTTTTCCTCTTCTGGTACCAGTTGAATAGCCCCTATGTTTAAGAGGGAAAGTATTTGTTTTTGAGCCTCTGCCCACTGATTTCAGGGCAGGTCTGGCCACCCATTTGGTGTTGGCAACGTGTGGAAATGAAATCTGTATCCCTGGGACACTATATTTGAAACCCATTTGTCCTGGGTTATGAGTTCCCAGTTTTTTACATGAAGAGCAATCTTTCACACTAAAAGGGCGGCTAAAAGGTAAGTGTTTGGTAATTTTAAAGGAAAGTCATGGAGACTGCTTATCATAGGGGGGGGGGGTGTCTTGTTATTTCCAGATCTGGAAGTGGAGGCCCCCTATTGCTTGGTTCTGAGAGTCCTCTGGGAATGAAACCTGGTGCTTTTGGTGTGTCTGGGTTTGGCTTGAGAGGATCTGGAAGGAGCTGGAAAGGACCAATTCGTAGTAGGCAATTGCCTACTAAATCTTGGAGGTTGCACTTGTAAGAAATATTTTACAGTTTGCATAGATTTAGCTTTATCTTCCATCTTTTTTAGAACTTCTTCAGCCTTATAGCCAAACAGGCGGTCCTGATTTAAAGAAGCATCCAACTATTTCGCTTTAACATGATCAGGCAGAGATTGCTCCTTAAGCCATGCATGCCTTCTAAGCACATACCCAGTAACAGCAGCCCTGCAAGAGGCCTCTAAAGAATCAAAACCACATTGCAAAGTATGTTTTCCAACCTGTTCAGCAGAATGCAATAAATCCTGTAAATCTATTTTCCACACAGTCAGAAATCAACACCATTTTCTGTTTAAGCAGTCCAATAATATGCTGTTGATATGTAAACATATGAAATTGGCAGTTTAAAGCCCTGATTGCCAAGGTTGCAAAAGTGTAAACCTTTTTACCCCATCTATCCAGCGTCTTGGCGTCTCTATCAGAAGATGTAGGATTTTTAGCAGTAAAAGCCTTGATGCCCTTGGGCCCCTGAGAAATGGTTTCTGGATCTGCAACAGGATTTTTGAAAAGGAACTTGTGGGACTCAGGAACCCTGTAGTATCTGTCAGGTTTACTAGGAGCTCCCGGAGGCAGGGAATCAGGGGCCATCCTGGATTCCGAAAACACAACATCAACAATGTCTAGTACAGAAGGTATAGCCAAAGGCCTATGCTGAGGTAGAAGAAGGAAATCCCTAAGCCTCTTTTTTGAATCAGAAAATTCCTGACTTTGCAAGTGGAAATGCTCCCTTAAGGTATGTAAAGTTTCCCCAAAATAAAAGTCCTCAGGGGGGGAAGCAGAGGGAATGGAATCCTCTGCATCAGAATCCTCATAAGTAGGTATGGATAAATCCAGGTCATTAGAAGAGTCAGAAGAAAGAGAGTCCTGATCAGACGATTCATAGTCAAGCTCAGCCCTAGGCCTCTTAGAAGGGGGAGGGGTTGACTACACCTGATTAGAGTAATTAGATCTTCAGCCATTTTGATCTTTGTTTTTTAGGCATAGGGGTCTGAACATGTGGCCTGGACATCGTTTTTTAGACATAGATCGAGATTTAGACCTTAGTATAGAAGGTGGTGTCAGTTTAATATGCAAGTCTGTAGGCCTGAATACACCCTCAAAAGCTGGTGCTTGCACAGCGGCTCTGGACCCATCCAAGGTAGAGACATCCGCGGATTCCATAGGTGAAGCATCTTTTTTAGAATTTCTTCAGCCTTATTGCCAAATAGGCGGTCCTGATTTAAAGAAGCATCCAACAATTTCGCTTTAACATGATCAGGCAGAGATTGCTCCTTAAGCCATGCAAGCCTTCTAAGCACATACCCAGTAACAGCAGCCCTGCAAGAGGCCTCTAAAGAATCAAAACCACATTGCAAAGTATATTTTCCAACTTGTTCACCAGAATGCAATAAATCCTGTTAATCTATTTTCCACACAGTCAGAAATCAACACCATTTTCTGTTTAAGCAGTCCAATAATATGCTGTTGATATTTTAACATATGTAATTGGCAGTTTAAAGCCCTAATTGCCAAGGTTGCAGAAGTATAAACCTTTTTACCCCATCTATCCAGCGCCTTGGAGTCTCTATCAGAAGAGGTAGGATTTTTAGCAGTAAAAGCCTTGATGCCCTTGGGCCCCTGAGAAATGGTTTCTGGATCTGCAACAGGATTTTTGAAAAGGAACTTGTGGGACTCAGGAACCCTGTAGTATCTGTCAGGTTTACTAGGAGCTGGAGGCAGGGAATCAGGGGCCATCCTGGATTCCGAAAACACATCATCAACAATGTCTAGTACAGAAGGTATAGCCAAAGGCCTATGCTGAGGTAGAAGAAGGAAATCCCTAAGCCTCTTTTCTGAATCAGAAAATTCCTGACTTTGCCAGTGGAAATGCTCCCTTAAGGTATGTAAAGTTTCCCCAAAAGAAAAGTCCTCAGGGGGGGAAGCAGAGGGAATGGAATCATCTGCATCAGAATCCGCATAAGTAGGTATGGACAAATCCAGGTCATTAGTAGAGTCAGAAGAAAGAGAGTCCTGATCAGAAGATTCATAGTCAAGCTCAGCCCTAGGCCTCTTAGAAGGGGGGAGGGGTTGACTACACCTGATTAGAGTAATTAGATCTTCAGCCATTTTGATCTTTGTTTTTTAGGCATAGGGGCCTGAACATGTGGCCTGGACATCGTTTTTTTAGACATAGATCGAGATTTAGGCCTTAGTATAGAAGGTGGAGTCAGTTTAATATGCAAGTCTGTAGGCCTGAATACACCCTCAAAAGCCGGTGCTTGCACAGCGGCTCCGGACCCATCCAAGGAAGAGACATCCACGGATTCCATAGGTGAAGCATCTTTTTTAGAACTTCTTCAGCCTTATTGCCAAACAGGCAGTCCTGATTTAAAGTAGCATCCAACAATTTCGCTTTAACATGATCAGGCAGAGATTGCTCCTTAAGCCTTCTAAGCACATTCCCAGTAACAGCAGCCCTGCAAGAGGCCTCTAAAGAATCAAAACCACATTGCAAAGTATGTTTTCCAACTTTTTCAGCAGAATGCAATAATTCCTGTAAATCTATTTTCCACACAGTCAGAAATCAACACCATTTTCTGTTTAAGCAGTCAAATAATATGCTGTTGATATTTTAACATATGAAATTGGCAGTTTAAAGCCCTGATTGCCAAGGTTGCAGAAGTATAAACCTTTTTACCCCATCTATCCAGCATCTTGGAGTCTCTATCAGAAGAGGTAGGATTTTTAGCAGTAAAAGCCTTGATGCCCTTGGGCCCCTGAGAAATGGTTTCTGGATCTGCAACAGGATTTTTGAAAAGGAACTTGTGGGACTCAGGAACCCTGTAGTATCTGTCAGGTTTACTTAGGAGCCGGAGGCAGGGAATCAGGGGCCATCCTGGATTCCGAAAACACAACATCAACAATGTCTAGTACAGAAGGTATAGCCAAAGGCCTATGCTGAGGTAGAAGAAGGAAATCCCTAAGCCTCTTTTTTGAATCAGAAAATTCCTGACTTTGCCAGTGGAAATGCTCCTTTAAGGTATGTAAAGTTTCCCCAAAAGAAAAGTCCTCGGGGGGGGGGGGGGAAGCAGAGGGAATGGAATCCTCTGCATCAGAATCCTCATAAGTAGGTATGGATAAATCCAGGTCATTAGAAGAGTCAGAAGAAAGAGAGTCCTGATCAGAAGATTCATAGTCAAGCTCAGCCCTAGGCCTCTTAGAAGGGGGAGGGGTTGACTACACCTGATTAGAGTAATTAGATCTTCAGCCATTTTGATCTTTGTTTTTTAGGCATAGGGGCCTGAACATGTGGCCTGGACATCGTTTTTTTAGACACAGATCGAGATTTAGGCCTTAGTATAGAAGGTGGTGTCAGTTTAATATGCAAGTCTGTAGGCCTGAATACACCCTCAAAAGCCGGTGCTTGCACAGTGGCTGCGGACCCATCCAAGGTAGAGACATCTGCGGATTCCATAAGTGAACCATCTTTTTTAGAACTTCTTCAGCCTTATTGCCAAATAGGCGGTCCTGATTTAAAGAAGCATCCAACTATTTCGCTTTAACATGATCAGGCAGAGATTGCTCCTTAAGCCATGCAAGCCTTCTAAGCACATACCCAGTAACGGCAGCCCTGCAAGAGGCCTCTAAAGAATCAAAACCACATTGCAAAGTATGTTTTCCAACTTGTTCAGCAGAATGCAACAAATCCTGTAAATCTATTTTCCACACAGTCAGAAATCAACACCATTTTCTGTTTAAGCAGTCCAATAATATGCTGTTGATATTTTAACATACGAAATTGGCAGTTTAAAGCCATGATTGCCAAGGTTGCAGAAGTATAAACCTTTTTACCCCATCTATCCAGCGTCTTGGAGTCTCTATCAGAAGATGTAGGATTTTTAGCAGTAAAAGCCTTGATGCCCTTGGACCCCTGAGAAATGGTTTCTGGATCTGCAACAGGATTTTTGAAAAGGAACTTGTGGGACTCAGGAACCCTGTAGTATCTGTCCGGTTTACTAGGAGCTGGAGGCAGGGAATCAGGGGCCATCCTGGATTCCGAAAACACATCATCAACAATGTCTAGTACAGACGGTAGAGCCAAAGGCCTATGCTGAGGTAGAAGAAGGAAATCCCTAAGCCTCTTTTTTGAATCAGAAAATTCCTGACTTTGCCAGTGGAAATGCTCCCTTAAGGTATGTAAAGTTTCCCCCAAAGAAAAGTCCTCAGGGGGGGAAGCAGAGGGAATGGAATCCCCTGCATCAGAATCCTCATAAGTAGGTATGGATAAATCCAGGTCATTAGAAGAGTCAGAAGAAAGAGAGTCCTGATCAGAAGATTCATAGTCAAGCTCAGCCCTAGGCCTCTTAGAAGGGGGAGGGGTTGACTACACCTGATTAGAGTAATTAGATCTTCAGCCATTTTGATCTTTGTTTTTTAGGCATAGGGGCCTGAACATGTGGCCTGGACATCGTTTTTTAGACATAGATCGAGATTTAGACCTTAGTATAGAAGGTGGTGTCAGTTTAATATGCAAGTCTGTAGGCCTAAATACACCCTCAAAAGCTGGTGCTTGCACAGCGGCTCTGGACCCATCCAAGGTAGAGACATCCGCGGATTCCATAGGTGAAGCATCTTTTTTAGAACTTCTTCAGCCTTATAGCCAAACAGGCGGTCCTGATTTAAAGAAGCATCCAACTATTTCGCTTTAACATGATCAGGCAGAGATTGCTCCTTAAGCCATGCATGCCTTCTAAGCACATACCCAGTAACAGCAGCCCTGCAAGAGGCCTCTAAAGAATCAAAACCACATTGCAAAGTATGTTTTCCAACCTGTTCAGCAGAATGCAATAAATCCTGTAAATCTATTTTCCACACAGTCAGAAATCAACACCATTTTCTGTTTAAGCAGTCTAATAATATGCTGTTGATATTTTAACATATGAAATTGGCAGTTTAAAGCCCTGATTGCCAAGGTTGCAAAAGTATAAACCTTTTTACCCCATCTATCCAGCGTCTTGGAGTCTCTATCAGAAGATGTAGGATTTTTAGCAGTAAAAGCCTTGATGCCCTTGGGCCCCTGAGAAATGGTTTCTGGATCTGCAACAGGATTTTTGAAAAGGAACTTGTGGGACTCAGGAACCCTGTAGTATCTGTCAGGTTTACTAGGAGCTCCCGGAGGCAGGGAATCAGGGGCCATCCTGGAGTCCGAAAACACAACATCAACAATGTCTAGTACAGAAGGTATAGCCAAAGGCCTATGCTGAGGTAGAAGAAGGAAATCCCTAAGCTTCTTTTTTGAATCAGAAAATTCCTGACTTTGCCAGTGGAAATGCTCCCTTAAGGTATGTAAAGTTTCCCCAAAATAAAAGTCCTCAGGGGGGGGAGCAGAGGGAATGGAATCCTCTGCATCAGAATCCTCATAAGTAGGTATGGATAAATCCAGGTCATTAGAAGAGTCAGAAGAAAGAGAGTCCTGATCAGAAGATTCATAGTCAAGCTCAGCCCTGGGCCTCTTAGAAGGGGGAGGGGTTGACTACACCTGATTAGAGTAATTAGATCTTCAGCCATTTTGATCTTTGTTTTTTAGGTATAGGGGCCTGAACATGTGGCCTGAACATCGTTTTTTAGACATAGATCGAGATTTAGACCTTAGTATAGAAGGTGGTGTCAGTTTAATATGCAAGTCTGTAGGCCTGAATACACCCTCAAAAGCTGGTGCTTGCACAGCGGCTCTGGACCCATCCAAGGTAGAGACATCCGCGGATTCCATAGGTGAAGCATCTTTTTTAGAACTTCTTCAGCCTTATTGCCAAATAGGCGGTCCTGATTTAAAGAAGCATCCAACAATTTTGCTTTAACATGATCAGGCAGAGATTGCTCCTTAAGCCATGCATGCCTTCTAAGCACATACCCAGTATCAGCAGCCCTGCAAGAGGCCTCTAAAGAATCAAAACCACATTGCAAAGTATGTTTTCCAACTTGTTCAGCAGAATGCAATAAATCCTGTTAATCTATTTTCCACACAGTCAGAAATCAACACCATTTTCTGTTTAAGCAGTCCAATAATATGCTGTTGATATTTTAACATATGTAATTGGCAGTTTAAAGCCCTAATTGCCAAGGTTGCAGAAGTATAAACCTTTTTACCCCATCTATCCAGCGTCTTGGAGTCTCTATCAGAAGAGGTAGGATTTTTAGCAGTAAAAGCCTTGATGCCCTTGGGCCCCTGAGAAATGGTTTCTGGATCTGCAACAGGATTTTTGAAAAGGAACTTGTGGGACTCAGGAACCCCGTAGTATCTGTCAGGTTTACTTAGGAGCCGGAGGCAGGGAATCAGGGGCCATCCTGGATTCCGAAAACACAACATCAACAATGTCTAGTACAGAAGGTATAGCCAAAGGCCTATGCTGAGGTAGAAGAAGGAAATCCCTAAGCCTCTTTTTTGAATCAGAAAATTCCTGACTTTGCCAGTGGAAATGCTCCTTTAAGGTATGTAAAGTTTCCCCAAAAGAAAAGTCCTCAGGGGGGGAAGCAGAGGGAATGGAATCCTCTGCATCAGAATCCTCATAAGTAGGTATGGATAAATCCAGGTCATTAGAAGAGTCAGAAGAAAGAGAGTCCTGATCAGAAGATTCATAGTCAAGCTCAGCCCTAGGCCTCTTAGAAGGGGGAGGGGTTGACTACACCTGATTAGAGTAATTAGATCTTCAGCCATTTTGATCTTTGTTTTTTAGGCATAGGGGCCTGAACATGTGGCCTGGACATCGTTTTTTTAGACACAGATCGAGATTTAGGCCTTAGTATAGAAGGTGGAGTCAGTTTAATATGCAAGTCTGTAGGCCTGAATACACCCTCAAAAGCCGGTGCTTGCACAGTGGCTGCGGACCCATCCAAGGTAGAGACATCTGCGGATTCCATAAGTGAACCATCTTTTTTAGAACTTCTTCAGCCTTATTGCCAAATAGGCGGTCCTGATTTAAAGAAGCATCCAACATTTTCGCTTTAACATGATCAGGCAGAGATTGCTCCTTAAGCCATGCAAGCCTTCTAAGCACATACCCAGTAACGGCAGCCCTGCAAGAGGCCTCTAAAGAATCAAAACCACATTGCAAAGTATGTTTTCCAACTTGTTCAGCAGAATGCAACAAATCCTGTAAATCTATTTTCCACACAGTCAGAAATCAACACCATTTTCTGTTTAAGCAGTCCAATAATATGCTGTTGATATTTTAACATATGAAATTGGCAGTTTAAAGCCCTTATTGCCAAGGTTGCAGAAGTATAAACCTTTTTACCCCATCTATCCAGCGTCTTGGAGTCTCTATCAGAAGATGTAGGATTTTTAGCAGTAAAAGCCTTGATGCCCTTGGACCCCTGAGAAATGGTTTCTGGATCTGCAACAGGATTTTTGAAAAGGAACTTGTGGGACTCAGGAACCCTGTAGTATCTGTCCGGTTTACTAGGAGCTGGAGGCAGGGAATCAGGGGCCATCCTGGATTCCGAAAACACATCATCAACAATGTCTAGTACAGACGGTATAGCCAAAGGCCTATGCTGAGGTAGAAGAAGGAAATCCCTAAGCCTCTTTTTTGAATCAGAAAATTCCTGACTTTGCCAGTGGAAATGCTCCCTTAAGGTATGTAAAGTTTCCCCAAAAGAAAAGTCCTCAGGGGGGGAAGCAGAGGGAATGGAATCCTCTGCATCAGAATCTTCATAAGTAGGTATGGACAAATCCAGGTCATTAGAAGAGTCAGAAGAAAGTGAGTCCTGATCAGAAGATTCATAGTCAAGCTCAGCCCTAGGCCTCTTAGAAGGGGGGAGGGGTTGACTACACCTGATTAGAATAATTAGATCTTCAGCCATTTTGATCTTTGTTTTTTAGGCATAGGGGCCTGAACATGTGGCCTGGACATTGTTTTTTTAGACATAGATTGAGATTTAGGCCTTAGTATAGAAGGTGGAGTCAGTTTAATATGCAAGTCTGTAGGCCTGAATACACCCTCAAAAGCCAGTGCTTGCACAGCGGCTCCAGACCCATTTAAGGTAGAGACATCCACGGATTCCATAGGTGAAGCATCTCGCGGCATGGGTCTCAATAGAGGCCTGCGAGACAGAAGTAATGGGTATCAGGGGCTGCAAAAGTGCCTCTCTGAGTACTGGCGAACTGGCGACTGGCTTAGAAGTGTCGTCAGCAGTTTTGGACCCCGACTGTCTCTGTCTTTATCTTTGCATTTTTTCGGAATCTCGGTAGTCGGATGGCTAACTGACGTCATTTCTGGATAATTAAACCGAGAACCAAAATATATAGAGGCAAAAATGTACCGACGACGATAGTGCGCTGATTAAATAAAGCACAAAACTGACAGCAAGGTACGCGGTGGTCAAGGCTTAGGTAAGGAATACAATACAAATGAAAATCTTTATGAGGTATTTGCTTTCCACAAGTAATGCAATTATTAACTTTTACTGACATCGGTAAGGAGCAAGAAAACGTTTCCCCAACAGGGTACTTAGCTTTAAGTTGAAGACTTCGGTTCTGAAACTCGAAAACAAAAATTTCAGGAGTCGGCCGACCGGCACTTGCGAACTGCTTCTGCTTCGGGCACCGCACGGCAAGAAAGACTGATGTAATGGTGTCGGCTGCATGTTTTATACCCCTGACGTCATGGAAGAAGGGACAACAACCGATGCAAGACCCACGATTTTGTTAATCAGGCCGACTGAGGGCAACCTGCCAGCAGATTACCCAAATGTAATGACTGCAACAGTGAAACACAAAAAACATCTGTATCCTCACTGAGCTGGATACAGGTTGATATTATATGACATGGTTTATGCAGTGTTATCCCTTCAACAGAGGGAACATCCTACTGACTTTTCAGTTTAAATGTTGAGTGTACATCTTGCTCAACAGAATGGGGCAATGTGTACATCTGTAGAGGATACCTCTGTGTATCACAATGATGCCTGTTCTGTGTGTCATCATATCACAGTGTCAGTGTCTGGGATGTGTGTCTTTTGTGATGTTTATCAGTACCCTATCTTGGCCACTGCCCATCAAATATGCATGTTCTCCACTGGTATTGGTGAGTTTACCTGATTCTTTTGGGTGGTTAATATGACTGAATTAGGCATGCATCTGTGTTGGTTATGAAAGTACAGTTGTGTACACTTACCATAAATGTAGATGTTCGAGTGTATTCACTGTTGCATTCATTACATTTGGGTAATCTGCTGGCAGGTTGCCCTCAGTCGGCCTGAATTCCAAAGTCTTGGGTCCTGCATCGGTTGCTGTCTTCTCTTCCATGACGTCAGGTCATCAGGTGTATAAAACATGCAGCCGCTGCCATTTTCTTTAGTTTTTCTTGCCCCCGATGTCAGGTGCCCCCAAAAAGGTAGCAATATTATATATATATAAATATAAGTATACATGCATCAATAGAAACTTTACCTTCATCTACAAGCAAATACATCACATAGGTTGTAGAAAATAGAGAAGGAAAGATAAACTTTAGAATGACAGGGGGATGGCGGGAGGGTAACCTGGACTGCAACAGTGAATACATTTGAACATATACATTTATGGTAAGTGTACACAACTGTGCTATGTTCTTCGTGTTTCATTGTTGCAGTCATTACATTTGGGTAGAATCCCAAAGCTATGGTTGGGAGGCTTGAGCTAAACAGCATTAGGTGCGGCTATAAGGCCCTGCAGCACTGCAGTGGCAAAGCCTGCCCTGGACTTAGAGTAGAGAGGTACATGATAATGCTTTGTAAAGGTGTGAACAGATCTCCAAGTTGCAGCCTCTAGAATGTCTGTGGTTGATACTCCTCTGAGAAAGGCTGCTGAAGCAGCTGCAGCTCTGGTGGAATGAGACCTAATGCCCTTGGGCACAGGTTTACCATGTTGTGGTTTACCATGTTGTAAGTAGCAGAAATGGATGCAGTGGCTTATCCACTTTGAAACTGTCTACTTTGAAATAGCCTTTCCTTCTGATCCTGCAGCATATGACACTAGTAATTGCTCAGTTTTTCTTAGAGCTTTAGTCCTGCTCAAGTAGAATCTTAGCTGTCTGTGTACATCCAAGGAATGCAGAAGTATCTCCCCTTTGTTCTGCAGATTTGGATAAAAAGTTGGCAGATGAATTGTTTGGTTAAAAGCCACACTGGAAACCACCTTAGGCATAAAAGTAGGATTTGTCCTCAGAGACACCCTGTCTGGGTGAAATATGATAAAAAGCTCTACAGCCATGAGGGCCTGTAGCTCTGAAACTCCTTGTTGAAGTGTAATTGCTAATGGCAGAGGTGTCTTCCATGATAAGAACTTTATGTCAGCGGTAGCAGCTGGTTCAAATGGAGGAAGGGTGAGCTTTTCCAACACATAACTGAGGTCCCATGCAGGTAGTGGTGATCTTCTAGGAGGTCTTAAATTGTTGGCTCCTCTAAGATACTGCTTTATTAAAGGATGAGAAAAGATTGGTGGCTCTGTATTGTAATAAGCCGAAATGGCAGAGGCATGGATTTTGATTGATGAGAACAATAGGCCTTTGTCAATCATCTCTGTTAAGTATTGTAATATCTGAGGAATATGTGGTTCTGCTGTATCAGTTCCTTGTGCTTGATTCCAAGCACAGAATCTCTTCCATTTGTCAGCATAAGATTTTCTAGTATTAGGCCTTCTGGCTTCCAAAATTACATCCATCACAGCTTTACTGAGAGGTGTCATTTGTATGATTACATGATTAGCCATGCTGCCAGGTTCAGAGTCTGTAGTTGATTGTGCAGGATCTGATTGTTTTGCTGGGACAGTAGTTGTGGTCTTTGAGGCAAGGTCCAAGCTGGGTATTGAGACAAGTTCCTTAGGATTGGGTACCAGTATTGGTGGGGCCAGTCTGGGGCAATAAATATGATCTTTGGCTTCTCTTGTCTGAATTTTAGGAGGACCTTGGGTAGAAGAGGCAGAGGAGGAAAGGCGTAAACTGATAGGTTTTTCCAACTGAAGGATAGAGCATCCACTTTCCATGCTTGTCTGTGATAAGTCCTTGTGCAGAATCTTTTCAAATTATAATTTTGAGGAGAGGCAAATAGATCTATGTCTGGGCTCCAGGCAAATAGATCTATGTCTGAGCTCCCCCATTTCTCTGTTATCATGCTGAAGACTTGTGGATTTAGTTTCCACTCGTGAGGATCCATAAGGTTTCTGCTTAAATCGTCTGCCAGAGTGGTTTGTTTTCCCAGCAAGAATTGAGCTTGAAGATGTATTTGGTAGGTCAAAGCTGTGTCCCACAGTGCCATGGCTAATCTGCAAAGGGGGTATGAGTGTGCACCCCCTTGCTTGTTTATATACCACATGACTGTGGTGTTGTCCATCTTTATCAGTAGTTGTCCTGGATGAAGTAAGTCCTTGAAGGCTGTTGGGGCATTTTAAATAGCTAGCATTTCTTTCTGGTTGATATGTAGATGCATTTGCTTTGGTGCTCATATGCCCTGAATGCATCTTCCTGCCATGTGGGCCCCCCAGGCATAATCTGATGCGTCTGTTGTTAAGGTTTGGCTGGCAGGGCGTAGAGTGAAGGGCCATCCCATGTTTTGGTGACAGGCCCTTGCCCACCATACAAACTCTTGTTGCAGGCAGGGAATGAGACGAATCATTGTTTCCAGACTGTGTGAATGTTGACTCCATAAACTTTTTAGGTACCATTGAAGTTTCCTCATATGCAGTCTTGCATATGGAATTAGTAGGATGCAGGATGCCATGAAGCTCAGAGCCTGCAGAATTTGTCTTGCAGAAGACTGGGTTTTTGTTGCCATCAGTTTGAAGTAAGTAGTCAGTTGCCTTTGTTTGTCTGGCATGAGGTAAGCCATCTGGGCAGTTGTATTCAAGCTTGCACCCAGGAATGTTATCTTTTGAGAGGGTAACAGTTGTGAATTCTTTTCGTTTATTGTGTCCCATAGGCATGAGGCATGTTAGAAGCCAGGTGTCGAAGGAGAGTGTCCTTGTTCTCTGCTTGAATGAGACAGTCGTCCAAGTAAGGATATATTTGTATACTTCTTTGTCTGCAAAATGCAATTACTGGTGCCAGGCACTTTGTAAAGACCCTGGGCGCAGTAGATAAGCCAAAGGGCAGTGCAGAGAATCGGTAATGCATTAAGCAAGCCTTGAATCTGAGGTATCTTCTGCACGACTGTCTTATTGGGACATGCAGATATGCATCTTTTAGGTTTAAAGTCACCAGCCAAGCTTTCTTGCCCAGCATGGGCAGAAGCTGCTGCAAAGTCAGCATTTTGAATTTTGGAATGTCCAGGTATGTGTTCAAAATCGAAAAATCCAGTATTGGCCACCAGGCCTTGTCCTTTCTGGGCACCAAGAACAGTCTTGAGTAAAAACCTTGTCCTTTTTCCTGTTCTGGTACTGTCTGAATGACCCCCATATCCATGAGGGACGTAACCTGTTTCTGTGCCTCTGCCCATTGATTTTTTGGCAGATCTGGCCAACCATTTGCCATTGGCAGAGTGTGGAAATGGAATCTTTATCCCTGTGATACGATGTTTAGTACCCACTTGTCCTGGGTTATTAACTGCCAATTTTGAGCAAAAAGTGCTAATTTTCCCTATGGGTGCTGCCGAAAGATAAGTACTTGGTGTAGGCAGAGGGAAGTCATTGGGATTGCTTTCTGTGGATTTGCACTTTATCTCCTCCAGATTTGGAGGTGGATGCGCCCCATTGCTTTGACCTGTATGAGTCTTGCGTCTGGTATATGGAACCCTTAGGGCATCTGGATTTGCCCCTTTGAGCTCTGTCTGACACAGAAAAAGACCAATTTTTTGTAGGCCAGTGTCTACTGAATCTTGGTGGCTGCACTTGTAAGAAATCTTTAACAGTTTGCATAGACTTAGCTTTGTCTTCTATTTTCTTTAAAACCTCTTCTGCCTTAATACCAAACAGAGAGTCATGCTGTAAAGGTGCATGTAGCAATTTAGCTTTAACATGATCAGGGAAATTTTGTTCCTTTAACCAGGCATGCCTCCTAATCACAAATCCAGTAAATGCGGCCCTGCAGGAGGCCTCTAAAGAATCAAAACCAAATTGCAAAGTATGCTTTCCAAGTTGTTCAGCAGCATGCAATAATTCCTGCAATTCTTTATTTTTTGCACACCCTGAAATCAACATCATTTTCTGTTTCAGCAATCCCATAACATGTTGGTACTTAAGCATATGAAATTGACAGTTTAAGGCCATGATTGCCAAGGTTGCAGATGTATAAACCTTTTTCCCCATCTGTCCAGTGCCCTTGAATCAATGTCAGAGGGGGTAGGATTTTTTGCTGTTGAGGCCTTAACTCCATTTGGACCCTGTGAAATAGTTTCAGGATCAGCAGCAGGGTTTTTAAATAAAAATTTATATGAGTCAGGGACCCTGTAATATCTGTCAGGCTTACTGGGAGCCGGAGGTAAGGAGTCAGGGGTCAGGCTTGACTCCGAAAACACATCATCCACAATGTGACATATACATATACACAAAGACATATAATAAGCAACAACAACATGGAACATTTCCATGTAAATGTTGCAATATGTGTAATAAGATAACAGATATACAACAGTTTATCCATCCTACAATTGATTATAAATTTATACCCAGATTATATGCAACATGTAATGATAGGAACCTTATATATCTGGCAACTTGTACCCTATGTCCAGCTTTTTATGTAGGGATGACATCAAGAAGACTCAAAGATAGAATTTATAATCACATATATGATATTAGATGGCAAAACCAGCAGAATGCATTAGCTAAGCAAATAATCACTGAGAAAAATCATCATTTTAAATTGGTATTACAGCTAGTAACAGTAAATAGGAGGGGGGGTAACATTGTGAATTATTTAGAGTTAGTAGAGCTTTGTTGGATATATAGATTACGAGCACATTTGCATCCTGGCTTAAATCAGTTCGTAAGTATCAAGCCTATACTTGAAGCACGCACACTCAAATAAAAATATTCTTGGATTACAAAGGAATATATATATATATATATATATATATATATATATATATATATATATATATATATATATATATATATATACATACACATTTATATATATTTTTTATAATTTTCATAATATTTTTATATTTTATACATGATTTTTTTATTTACTTTATATCATATATATATATATTTATACATTAAATATATATATATATATATATATATATATATATATATATATATATATATATATATATATATATATATATGTATATTTACGTATCTATACATTCGTATATGAGATTTGGTCATAATCGTGTACTAAATGTATTTGATATAAATACAATAACAGATATTTATAAGATTGTCTAAATTAACTTATACACCAATATTTATTTTAAATTATGTCACTGCATTTTGCACAAGTAAGGTTCTATATATATATTATACTGTCATGTCTCAGATGTGGAATATAAAGAGACATAATACGATGATAGAGACATATATATGTATAATTATTTTATATATACTTGGTTTATTTATTTATATTTTTTATACATGATTTATATATTTATATGTTTTTGAAGTTAATATATTATATTTTATATGTCATGTAATATAATTTATGCATTTTATATGAGACAGCTATTTAAAATGAAAAACTAGACGAATGAGTTAACTAAGATAGCTTTAAAGACCTTTATTCTAGTTAAATTGTAGCTGAACTAATGAGATGAATTAATAATTGACAATGAATGATTGTTTCAGGTGTTTTCAATTGAATTGAATGTATATATCGGTAACATTTTTATTGTTTAATGAGATCTGAAGAAGCGTGTTTTGGTAACACGCGAAAGCGCTCATCTTTTTTCTTATGAAATAAATATCTGTTTTATGTTTTACATCATGGTGGTCCTATCCTGTTTGTTCTATATATCATCCACAATGTCTAAAACAGGGGGAATGGCTAAAGGCTTGTGCTGAGAGAGAAGAAGGAAATCCCTGCACCAGTTTTTTGATTCTGAGAAGTCTTGACTCTCCCAGTGAAAATGCTCCCTCAAAGTATGCAAGGTTTCTCCAAATGAATAATCCTCAGGAGGAGATGCAGATGGAATAGACTCCTCAGCATCAGAATCCTCTTAGGGAGGTAAAGATAATTCCTGATCAGTAGAGGAATCAGAAGAAATAGAAACTTGATCTGAAGATTCATAAACAGTGTCTGGCCTAGGCCTCTTATCTGGAGGGGGATGGGTACCCCGATCAAGGTAATAAGGTCTTCAGCCATCTGTTTTTTAGGCATAGAGGCCTGTGCATATGGCTCAGGCATTGGTATTTTAGTTTTAGAAGTTGCTTTTGTCTTTGATTTTGCAGCTGTCGTCGGTTTGATTTTCAAATGTTGAGGTCTGAATACACCCTCAGAAGCCGGTGCCTGCTCAGCGGCTCCAAACCCATCCGAGGGAGATACATCCATCGGTCCAATACCTTGAGAATCTTGCGGCATGCCGGACTCTACATGGGTGTTGGTAGAGGCCTGCGACTTGAAGGTAGCGGGTATCAGGGGCTGCAAAAGCGCCTCACTGAGTATCGGTGACTGGCTTAGGAGAAGCATCGTCATCTGTTTTGGATCTTGACTGCCTTTCTCTGTCCTTTTCTATGCATTTTTTATGTACTCCGGTAGTCAGATTGCTATCTGATGACATTTCTGGGTAGTTAAATCTGTTTCCAAAATACTTTGATGCAAAAATATACCGATGCTTAATAGTGCGTTGGTTAAATCTAGCACAAAACCGACAGCCAGGCATGTTGTGATCAGGGCCTAGGCAAGGAATACAGTATAAATGGAAATCCTTATGAGGTATTTGCTTCCCACAAGTAATACAATTATTAACTTTTTCTGACATCGGTAAAAAGCAAAGTTTCCCCAACGGGGTACTTAGCTTTAGTGAAGACTTCTGTTCTGAAACTCAAACTCGAATATTTCAGTAGTTGGCTGACAGGCACTTGCGAAATGCTTCTGCTTTGGGCACCGCGCGGCAAGAAAGACTGGAGAAAATGGCATCGGCTGCATGTTTTATACCCCTGATAACCTGACGTCATGGAAGAGAAGACAGCAACCGACGCAAGACCCAAGACTTTGGAATTCAGGCTGACTGAGGGCAACCTGCCAGCAGATTACCCAAATGTAATGATTGCAACAGTGAAACACGAAGAACATCTGATGATGTTTCGTAATCTCTCTGTTTTCAGAATGACAGATGATGTGTGTGAACAATGCTGAGATAAGGAGGTGGTCAGGACATGGAGTGGGCTGTCTACCCTTTCTAGACATACACTATGTCCAAGACTTTATTTCTTTGGAGTACTCCCCAAACTGGGGTTGTGCTCCTATGGTTATAGATATAGATTACATTCTGTTTTTGTTAAAAAAATTCACAAGTGTGTAAGAAAAATTTCAAAAGGTGAAAGCAAGTAGGACTTTTCTTTTTATATGTACATACATTTGTTGAATGGGTAATCTACTAGACAAAAGTGTCCTTTTTTGGGGAGATCCAAGAACACAAGGTCATTTGCTCAGAGCAACACAGTAGCGAAATGGAGATGGAATGAATCAAACACTGCGCTTTAGGTAGAGTTATTAATTCATTAACAGTCTATAGCATTTCCACTAACTGCCAGAAGTCAGCTTTAAAGCAGCCTAACAGTCTCTATGGCCTGAGCTGTATTATGCTGCATATGTGCAGCTTTGATAATTTGTACATAGAAAGATGTGTGCTGTACAACTATATGAATTCTCTAATTTGTGCTAAAAGGTTCAGGAAAGCAGTATGGAGTATAATTAAACTCCCACATTTACTAGAAATGACTAAACATTGCAGGTTGTGACATACCAGTGGGCTGCCTGTGCTACTTATTTAAATATGTGTCAATCAGTTGATGTAGGCATGATGTAACAGCTGTAAGACAGCACTGGTTACAGTTTTGTACACTGAATTTAAATATATGTCAATCAGTTGAAGAAAGGATGATGTAACAGCTGTAATACAAAACTAGTTAGAGGTTTTGAATACAGATTTTAAGTATGTGTCAATTAGTTGATGTAGGGATGATGTAACAGCTGTAATACAGAATTGGGTGGAGATTTTGTATACTATATTTAAATCTATGTCAATCAGTTGATGTAGATATAAAGTAACAGTTCTAATAAACAGTAATGAATTTTTAAATGAATTTTCAATTTTTTTGTAGTATAGAGAAAGTCACTTCTAGAAAGCTAACCCTTGCAAGAATGCAACATTTTACTTAAGTTTTTTATTTTTTTTGTTCATGGTAGCACCCATTATCCATCCCTCTAACACTTCCTACCTCTTTGTTTTCTAACTGCATTATGATTCTGAACAGAGTATTTTATATAAGTAATTGACACACTTGTTATATGATCCATCTAATTTTATTTATTAAGTGATTTATTAGTTATTAAGTGATTTTTAGTTATTAGGTGATAAGAGGAACAGTGCAGTTGTATAAACTGACTGTGGTTACAACAGTAAGGGTCAGGATCTAGATAGACTCAAACAGCATTAATGATGCCCAGAATTTTATAGCACAAACCTTTGCAAATGGGACAACAAAGCTGTGGATCCACTTCAGGGTTGGCGCACTGTGGAGTCTGGCACACTTCCTCCTGGCAACGGACATTTCCATTCTGAAATAAAAATAACAGTATATGTATAAATAAGGTTAGAAACTGCACCAAAATACAGATGTTCGACAATATCAGTAACTACTTCAGTTTTACTGATTATTTTAATTTAGCTCATTTATTTAGGAAAAATATACCAAGTTATGTCCTCCAGAAACTGATGGAAATTCTCATTAAAATAATTATAGACAAGTTACACAAAATATTCACTTTTTAAAATGACAATTGTTTGGTAAACATAAGGTACTCATGCAGCTTTCCTCAGTCAACAGTTCTCAGATATCCAAATATAAAGGTAACAACAACAGAGAAACCACTCAGGTTAAATCCTTCCCTCATAAATTAACTTCATCAGACTGTGTGAATAAGTCTAAGTGAAAAACCTTTACATGCTAAGTACAAGGTGTAAGAAAAAATAAAGAAATGCCATGTCCCACCAAAAGAAACACAAAGACAGTGGAACACAGCTGTGCTATAATACCTTTTACTGGACCAACATAACTTTTTCAGTTACTATAGATTTGGAGCTGGCATGAGCCCTTCAGGGATAACCCCTGATGAAGGGCTCATGCCAGCTAGTAATTTAAAAAAACTATGTTTTGCATGTATGTTCAGTGAGACATTAAATATATATATATATATATATATATATATATATATATATATATATATATATATTCGAATGAGACATTAACCATGGCCTCATCCTCCTGAGTTGGTAGCTCAGGTGGATGTAGAAGATCCCATGGCTCAGATCGAAAAGAGTAAGAGATGATCCCTGATGCCCTTTCCGAGTCTCCTCTAAAAAGGGGCACCAGTCTAGTGGGACAAACCAGGTCAACAAAGGATAAATAAAATAACTTACTATAATGTGTATTTCTTTTTAGAGTAAATGGTTTCAACATACTGAAATACTGAATTAGTGAAATTTGATGTTTTAATATAGATTGTAAGTATACGCATACATACATGCATATATATATATATATATATATATATATATATATATATATATATATATACATGCATGCATATATAAATGTGTACACACATATATATATATATATATATGTATATATATATATATATATATATATATATATATATATATATATATATATACAGAGAGAGAGAGAGAGATAGCTTGTTACAAAATACTGTTCCTATTATCTCCTCTAGAATTCTCTGTCACCATATTTAAAACTTAAATTTGTATGTCATACAGGCTATCTATAAGGCAACTACATAAATGCTAAGTCCCTACCATGGGACTTAAGTGGGATGATTTAAAGGGCATGGAACACAAATACAGTCAAAGAAAGAACACATCTGGCTGTTCCTCAATAGCTCATTATTTGCCAAATATTTCTTGACTGCTTATCAGTGCTTGCATATGTAGTTGGGCATCTTACTGAAGTTTTTTTCCCAAGCAGAAATGTGAGCACTGTGTTTATGGCCCAATGTATACCACTCAGCGAGTTTGGCAGATGTGCTTTATACTTGCTTTGGAAGCCTTACTGTTAGTGGGGCCAGTAAAACTGTTCCAGCCACTGATGAGGAGGAAATGAGTACAAAAGCCTCAAGGTCTGTACTAGGTGTCTAGTCTTCAATGCCTCAAGGAATGAACATGCTTCCCTGGTCAACAAAATCACTGATGTTTCTGGAAAGTACAGTTATGTAAAATCTTAACATAGCAGTAGATGTCCTTCTCTTCTCTGTTGCAGTATTCTTCACATTATAATAATGGAGGAAGGAGGGAGGGACCATATACCACAACAGTAAAGAGGACATTTACTGTTATGGTAAGATTTTACAAAGCTGTACTATGTCCTTCCATATCACTGTCACAGTTTTCTTTACAGGAGAGTACAAGAACTACGAAGGCTAGGAAGACAAAGGCACAGAAGACCCCTCTACAAATCCATGCAGAATAGCCCTGGTAAACCTGCCCTGGCCATGGAAACAACAAAATAGTTGGAATACTTAGTGAAAGTATAAACTGAGGACCAAGTAGCAACCTCAAGGATGGGACTGGTGCCCTTAACCTTGAAAAGGGCACCAGAAGAGGCAACCATCCTTGTAGAAAGTGCCTTTACAGATGAAGAAAGACATTTGACATGAGATGGATAACAAAAGGAAATAGCCTTATAGAGATCCAGAAAGAGATGTTTTGTTTGGGAACAGCCATATCCCAAGTGCTGGGATGAAGAGAAACAAAAAGTTGCTTAGACTTGAGAATAACCTTTGTTTTATCCAAATAATATCTGAGCAGTGTATGCAGGTTCAAGGTGTGAAGAACCTCCTCACTGGCAGACTGTGGAGAAGTTAAAAAGGAAGAAAACTGAATAAACTGATTAAGAGACAACACTTTAACCACCTTGGGCATAAAAGAAGGATTCGTACAAAGTGGCACTCTGCGAAAAATTAAAATAGGAAGAATAGCCATAACAGACTGAAGTTCAGATTTTCTGTTGGCAGAAGTAACCACCAACAGCAGAACAGTCTTACAAGTACAAAGTTGTAAGGAATCTCAATTAGCAGGTTCAAAAGGAGCCTGAGTAATTTTTTCAAGTACAAAATTGAAATCCGATGAAGAAAGAGGAATAAGCTTTTTTTGGGAGCCTGATATGAAGGACAACTTTAAGAAATTGTTTGGCCTCAACTCAAGAGGCTACATATGGGGTTCAAAAGCAGACAGAGATTTCTGACAGGTTAGCTTTAACTGAAGAATATGCCAAGTCAGCATGGAGCATATCACATAAATCTGACAGAACTAAGGGAGCCCCCACTGAAAAGGAATCCTGATGGCAAGCCAGGCACCAAGCAGAAAATATTTTCCACTTAGACATATATGAATTTCTGGTATTGGGTTTCCTGAACTCATGCAGAACCCAAAGCACACCCTCAGAAAAAAGGTGTGCAAAGAGGATCAGATCCTTATCGCCCACAGTATAATTTCAAGAGTGGACAGGTGAGGATGTATAAGAGATCCCTTGTCTTGTGTGAGAAGATCCAATCGGTGATGAAATTTGCGGTGATGTCCCCTGGTCAGGTGAAAAAAAAAAAGGGGGAACCAGTGTTATCTGAGACAAAACAGAGTCAACAAGATTTTGGGAGAGTCCTACTTAATCTTGTGCAGAACTATTGTCAGTAGAGGAAGGGGAGGAAAGGTATACAGAAGCATTCCCTTCCAAGGGCGTCCACCTTCCAAGTCAGAGGACTTGATACTTTCAAACAGAAAAGATGAAGTTGTCTGTTCAGATGGGAGGCAAAAAGATCTACCTGAGGAATACACTACTTATGGACTATGACTAGAAGCACATCTCTGTGAAGTATCCATTCATGAGCCTCTGTTCTGGACCTGCTAGAGAGTCTGCCACTAGACTGTGCTTTGAAGGAATGTAAACTGCCTGAAGAGTCACCTGATAACTGATAGCCAGATCCCAGGACTAAATAGCTAGTTTGCAAACAGATTATGCCTCTTACATCCCTGCTTGATTATATACAACATTACAGTGGCATTGCCCATGAAGATTTTCAGAGGGTCAGGGAGAAAAAGGTAATGAAAAGCCTATACAGCCAGAAGTAGAGCCCTCTACTCTTTTATGTTGACATGGTCTGACTTCTGATGAGGATGTCGGAGACCCTGAACTTTCAGAGGAGCACAAGAAGCACCCAATCCCAGGTCTGAAAAGTCTGTGAACAGTTCTTTGGAAAGAACTGCAGCCTGAAAGAGCAGTCCCAGACTGAGAGAAATGTGCTGTATCCACCTCTGGAGCTCAAGTTTGAGGCAAGGAAGCAAAAGAAAAGGGAACACTAGGGGGTGGCAATGTTGAAGCCACATGGATTTGAAGTACCATTGTAGCTTCCTCATATGGAGCCTGGGAAAAGGAAACATGGGGATGGTGGAGGCCATAAAGCACAGAATCCTGAGAAATTCCCTGGCCATGACTGAGGACAGAGGAAGAAGAGATTGGAAGAAAGTTGTCAAAGACAGAACCTTGGGAGCAGGAAGAAAAGCCAACATGAGTGTGGTATGAATCCTGCAACAGAGAAAAATATGATCATGGGAGGGTGTGAGGACTGACTTTCTGAGAGTGATGGTCAACCCCAAAAGAAGAGCGGTGACGTGGAGATCTTGAAGGAGCCTGCTGAGATAAAGAGTTGGAATAAACAAGTCATCTAGATAGGGAAATATCTGTACCCTTCAAAGCCTGCAAAATGTAATGATAGGAGTGAGACATTTGGTCAATAACACTTCCACAGCCAAAATCATCAACTAATAAGAAAAAAAATCCCTGACACTGCCATAAGATACATCAGCCGTTTATTACATCAGACATACTGAGCGCTTCAACCCATCATTCCGTGGGCTTCTTCAGAGTAAAGTACATTTGGTCAATACCCTTGGGGTAGTAGAAAGGCCAAAGGGCAAAACAGAGAACTGAAAATGAGAGAAAGAAACAGAGAAATGTAAACATTTTCTAAACAGAAGGTGAATGTGAATCTGATGATATGTATCCTTGAGACTGAGGAAGACAATGAGAACTGAGAAAGAAGGTGAAAAGACAAAGTCTGAAGAGACAGAATCTTAAAAGAAGGGACCTTGAAGAAGGTATTGAGTACAGAAATTTCCACAACTGGTTTCCAGATCCAATCCTTCTGGGGAGCCAAAATCATCCTGGGGTAAAAACCCCTTCCCACGTGGGTGGGTGGAACAGGCTGAGTGGTTTCGTGATCCAAAGGGACTGCAAAACCTCTGGGAAATGAGAAAGCTTATCTGGAGGAGTCTGTGGAATGTCTGAAAAGGAGGGAAAGGGACTTCCATAATATGAAATACGTCTGATGAATGATGGATAGTAACCAAGAATCTGACGTGATCTGTTGCCAGTCTGGGAGGGACAGAAAAAAGGTGGAGAGACAAGGGGACCTGGCCGAGGAGGGGAGGAAACAACATGCCAAACAGAGACAGGTTTGCCCTGAAAGGAAGGTTTCTGAGATATAGTAGTCTGAGTAGACTCTTCCTATGGACAAACGCAGATTTAGAAAGGTAATTCCTCTGAAATTTAGGAATAGGAGAGACACACATATGCTTGATTTCCTACATGACCTTACCCTTATGTTAGAGAGACTTAAACAGGTCAGCCAGAGCTGCCCAAAAAAGGTTTTTATTATCTGGAGAAGCATCCAAAACCTCGGCTTTAATCTCATCAGGAAAAGCCTGAAAGTGATGTCAAGAATAGTGCCACATCACAGAACCAAAGGCAACAGCCCTGGAATAATCAGCAGCAGCATCATAGCCAGACTTTATGGACAGACGAGCAACCAGGGAAGTGGAACCAAGCAGGGAAAGAGCTGAAATCTTGCCTACAGAATTGGGAAGATCAGACGCAACATTAGCTACCTGAGAAAGGAGAGCTAAGACATACCAGTTCATATGGGTTTGATAATTAATATCCTGAAAGGACAAGGTGGCAGCAGTGTACACTTTTATGTCCAATCATTCAACAGCTTTATTGTCCTTATCTGAAGGAAGGAGCTTAGAGGACAGCAAAAGCTTGGAATGCTTATCTGTAGACACTGAAACCCCTGATGGATCAGCAGAAGGACCCAAATAAAAACTTGCAGCACTCAGCTACCCTGTAAGAACCTATTAGATTTCTTAGGGGCAGGGAGCTGAGAGTCTGGAGCTACTGAGGTAGCAGAAAAGGTATCCAAAAAGAGCTGTCAAAGCAGGAGGAACTGCAGACGACTTAGGTGACCTCATTTGTTAAAGCTCATAGTATCTCTTTTGGATGTCAGAGACCTGGGAGAAATCCCATTTAAAGTACTGCATCATGCAAGCAACAGTATCTTCAGTGAATAATTCTTCCAAAGGGGAATTTAGGCTCAAAGAATCTTCTTCCTCTGAATCATAATCTAGAAAAAAAGGAATTTAGGAGGAGTAAATTAAGGATTACTCTTCAGAATCTACGTCTTCCTCTGAGGAATGTGGTTCCCTTGCCCTCTTAACAGGAGTGGAAGACCAGGGAGGAGCAGAGACTGAATACCCTGGGGAGGCTTCAAGGCCATTAAGGCACCGAATAAGCCTTGTGCAAAATTGTGCTATTCACATTGGTAATCTTTAGCAATAGAGGTAATATGCTTTGTTTTTTTGTTTTTTCTTAACTGGAGCATCTGCCCTAATGAACCTTGGTGGCTCAGTCCCCAAGATTCAATAACAGTGCCAGGAATCCCCTCCTGGACTAAAATTTGCAGATGTTTATAAAGCCTCTAAGGACATTTGAGAACTTTATTCCATGCAAGCCTCCAATGGGGATGCAGCAGAGGTATCAAACACAAGCACTTGAGGGTCTTCAGGGCTTTCACTTGTTTCTAGAGAGACATCCAGTGCAAGCTGGACAGCAACAGGATGAGGCCTAGACTTCTTTAACTTCTTCTAGGAAGACAGCTGTCCCTCAGGATGGGAGGATTCCACCATAGCATACTCAGCCAACAATTTAAGACACTGGTTCTCCAGATATATGGAGAAAGATGATAAGCAACTACGAAGGGTCTTATGGACAAATGCTTGACAGACAGAGCACTGCGTATGGTCATTGGAAGACTAGGCAAAAAAGACACTTGTCATGATGGTCTTTATGGGGAATCTGCCTCTTCACACTGACATTTTCCCTTCTTGGATGACATGAGCACAAGTAAACAACAAAAAGGGAAAACAGAGAAGAAAATCCAATGGGGCACTTATCTGAAATGGATTGGTAGCCAGCACAGCAAAGGGTATTGAGACTGATGTTTGATAATGGCATTTGAACTGACAGCAAAGAAGTTCTGAATATCTGCATCTGTACACCTTTATGGCCTACACGGGGAGCAGGCATGTGACATACAGTGCTTCTAACCTCTAAAGGCTTTGATATACTGATTGGACCATTGACCTATCCTTGGCAGGAGACCCCTTCAGTGAAGAATACTGTAACAATGATATGGAAGAACATCATTACTTTACAGACAGTGGACAGTCTGCTAGGATGCTGTGGAGGGTTTTGCTAATAAAAATCACTTTCCAGTTTTTTTTTTGTTTTTTGTTTTTTGAGGATAGCCTTTATATTTTTAGAATCAAGGACATAGGATAATATCTTGGCTACCCTTTTGCTATGTTTCTTTGATGCCACAATCTCCAAGTTTATGGGGTTTTGAATAATCTTTGTGGGTTTTGTTAACGGAATTAAACAAAGGGGATTTTTTTTTCTTTTGTAGACCTTATGGGATTTAGAATATTTTTGATGAAAACCTCACAACAGCCTCTCAACAGAAAATATTGTTTTAGGTTATGAAACTTAGTGCTGAATTGGGATGATTCAGAAGTAAGCCATGCTGCTTTAAACAATTTACCTTTGGGTGCCTGGGGTGTATCCCCTGAGTGTGAAATTAGTTATTATTTTAAGTGGGTTGTTTATGGAATGAATCAGTTAGAACCTTAGTGCTGTTTTTTTTGTTTTGTTTGTTTGTTTTTTTGTACATAACTATTAGAAAGTTTACTTTGCTAGAATCAGAATCTTCTTCTTCTTTCGGCTTTTCCTGGTTAGGGGTCGCCACAGTGGATCACCTTGTCCTCTCATGATTGGCAGTGGAGTTTTACGGTGTCAAGTTGCCATCCCGGTGCCCAACCTTCCACAGAAGGCACACACACACACACACACACACACACACACACACACACACACACACACACAGACACACACACACAGACACACACACACACACACACTCACACCTAGGGCCAATTTAGAGTGTCCAATCCACCTGCAGCATGTCTTTGGGATGTAGGAGGAAACCGGAGCACCCGGAGGAAACCCACGTGACCACAGGAAGGACATACCGACTTCGCACAGAAGGCACTCCAGCCGAGGATCGAACCGGAGAACCTCTTGCTGTGAGGTGACTTTGTTAGAATCAGAATAAATTTCAGGAATTCAACTAATTTGTCAATATGGTCAATGAAGACATTCACTTTCCTTAGTCATAAATAAAATAAAGGTACCCTACTCATATATGCAATAACATCACTGCATGTCAGGTGAGAGACAGGACAAAAAGGTAAGGCATAATAACAACAACATAAAAAAAATATATATATATGCTTTCAGTGGATGATGGAGCCTGATTATTGTCCCAGCTACCAATGTGGTTTTGGCCAGCCAGTGAAAAAAAGAAGGGATCAAAAGAGAAGAGGGGGCTTGATGTTCATAGCACAAAAATAAAATATATAATAAAACACATTTCTTCTAGAAGAAGAAAATGGGAAGAAATATATGTATGTACTTTTTTATATATTTACACCATTCTGCAAATTTTTGATAGATAATTCATGTATAGCAATTATTTATATTGTTAAGACAATAGCACTTTGAATGGTTGTGGGTGTAAAGGTACATTTACTATCTTAAGGACGTGCACTGTATAGTATCAATTAATTAGAACAATAAACAGCATGTGCACATCACTGTGATATCTTATGTTATTATCTATGCTGGCATAACTTATTCAAATTTATTTTTATGATCACTACTGAATGTTAAGTAATTAAAACCTCTGACATTAGCTATCAGAGCTAATCTCTAATGATAACACACACTAATAGGTAATGATTAATTCTTCTGATAATTATTCAGGGGTACAGCACAGGTCTTGTTAGGTGCTCCATACAAAGTTATGTGTAATTACATGGTAATCTGCTCATGTTTATAACTGCAGTCTGCTTACATTTGTTTGGTTGAACAGTTCCAAAATGCTTATACAGGATTTCATTGCTATGGTAGGCCTTCTTTTACAATTGGATGAAATTCACAGAAAGCCATGCATTCATTAGGCACTCCTAAGATATTGCATGTTTATATTTGGCAATCAAAATACTTACCTTTCTATTGTCACACCATAGTTGGATGAATTACTTATTTAATATGGGAAATGATAGGGTTAAGTAAAGCAACATAGCTGATTTCTTTCATTAGTAATTCTATAGCGTTTTGATATCTCTGTGCTGTTCACTCATAGAAGCATATGGCTATTTGTCACATTATAGTCCATTCATTGATCATGACCATCAGAGACAAGTCTGATTGTGGTAGCTGGAACGATATGCTGAATGGTCTTAACGACAGAGCCATGTAAGGCTATGATGTTTTCCTCAGAGCTTGCCTACTATTTGAGGAATTCATCCTGCTGCTGTAATAATTTATCGACTGCTATAAGATATTTGTGGAGCAGGGTTTCTGACCAGGGATAAACATCAGTGAGTACAACTCCTACCCATTTCATTCTATAATGCAGACAGAGGTTTAAACTAAATGGGATGTGTGCATAGCCATAAGCTGTGCCATGCATACGATTAAGAAAATGACCCATTGAATTAATGCTGAGTACTTATCATTTCCTGAGATGGAGCACACAGTTAGCATAATCCATGTACACACACTGACAATGAATATAGGTAATGCCACATTAAATAATCATACAGGGCTTTTGTTACATATTTAAAGTCCTTAATTTTGGCATATAGTGGCACTATTTATTCCATCTTCTTTCCCTTTGACACCACTTCATTTATCATATGAAAGTTAGTGAAATATACAAAATGAAATAAATTATATTTATAACTACTTCTTGTCCTGTCTTTTTATCATAATTAAATGGCATGTTGATATTGGTGTTCTACTCTTTTAATTTATAACTCACCTTGTAGAATTGCCTAATTATATTAATCTAACACAGGCCAAACTTTAGAGATCTTCAAGGCTTACTCTACATGACAAAAATTAGGTTTAAAAAACATTAACTTTACATATATCTACATCTATCTAACTATATCTATCTTTCTATATATATATATATATATATATATATATATATATATATATATATATATATATATATATGTATGTATATGGATTCACTTCATAACACTGAAAACTCAAAACACTGAAAATGAGAAAACTTCATAATATAGAAGACCAAAACACTGAAACCTCAAAACGCTGAAAACGCAAAACACTGAAACTAAAAACACTGAAAACACATATCATACATATACTGAGTTTAAACAACATAAATCATAGCACTTTCCACCAAGTGTAAGCAGGGAAGCACCCTACACCCCATGTGGGGCTGCTCCCACACCCCTGCTACTTAAATATATCAACTCCAAGATTGCACTTAGTATAGTGAAGTGCAATCTTGGAGTTGATATATATAAGTAGCAGGGGGTGTGGGGAGTGCCCGAGGGCTTGCCCCCCTGCCTACACTTGGTGGAAAGTGCTATGATTTATGTTGTTTAAACTCAGTATATGTATAATATGTGTTTTCAGTGTTTTGAGTTTTCAAGATTTTAAAGTTTCAGTGTTTTGGTTTCAGTGTTTTGAGCTTTCAGTGTTACGAAGTGAATCTATATATATATATATATATATATCCAAATATACACACACACACACACACACACACACAGACACACACACACACACACACACACACACACACACACACACTCACACTCACACACACACACACACACACACACACACACACACACACACACACACACACACACACACACACATACACACACGTTCCTTACAACAATTGATACATAGTGATTAAAGGGCAGTTCATTGGTAACATAAGCTCAGAAATCCCTTACTATAGGATCAGTTCATAAGGATCTTTTGTGAAAGTGATACTTACACTGGGAGACATGCAAAAGCAAACAATCTCACACTTCTTGCTATATAATTTCATTCCATAGTTTTGACACCAGCTATTTGTTTGGCACATCCTCTCTTGAAGAATCTTGGTGCCTTCTGGAGAGTTTGTGGTGATATCAAGTTTGCAGTCATACGCAGGCCTGTTCAGCTGCAAGTTGTTAACATTAGCTCTGATCTCGGAGAAGTAAATACCAAAGAGGATTGGCCCAAGGACTGAACCCTGGGGTTTACCATTAGTAAAAGGTCTTTTTGAGGGGGTAAAAATGACCACCCTAATGTCCTGGGTTCTACTTGTGATCCAGTTTGCTATCCAATGAGTTAAGATAGGGACTGACATTTAGCTGAGAGAGTTTATCTATGATACCTATGTGTGGGATGGTACCAAACACCTTTGCAAGAACTACATATGCAGTGTACACTGAGTTGCCCTCATCCAGTGCTTCAGTAATTTTTAAATAAGTTGGGTCAAGGTTTTATATCCTTATTTATTAATTCTATAATGATCCTTTCCATAGCCTTACAGATGAGGCAGCTCATGCTTATGGGTCAATAATTATCCAGGTCTGTTGAAGCCCCACCTTTGCACATGGGAATGTCTGTTGCTGTCCACCATTTATCCAGCAGTTTTCATAGGTTCATAGGTATACACTAGGCTAATGACCATTAGGACTCTTAAAAGCCTTGCCATGCAACCCAAATATAACCCACAAATTTGATTTATATTTGATTTATAGGAGGTGATTTACTGACTGCTTCTGTCCATCAGAGACACCGGAGCCAGACTGGGGTGAATTCCCCATTATCCATCCATTGGTCCAAATTGAGATTAATTAGGGATAGGGAGGAAATCTACTTCACATGGATGGAGAGAGCCTGTTCCAGAGAATAGGAATTCTCTGAGAAACATATATGTCTCTCCAACATGTCCTATTTGTGTTACAAGCAAAATTTAGGTATTTTAATTTAATAGTTCTGATGCTGTCTGTTTTGCAGATCTGCAAAAGATTCATCAAACCAAGCTCCAGGAATGTCTTGCATGCCAACAAAGATCACCTCTTAGAAGTCCATATCATACCAACTAAAGAGACAGGGCTTTGAGGTGCTCAGCATAGGACATTGTGTTTACTCCCTATATTCTTTTTCTAAGGAACCTCTGTGGACATTTTAGTTCCTGCATGCGTCTGGTCAGGTACATAAAAAAGGGGGCATTATACTTCATGATGGGCCTGATGAGGACAAAGTACAGTGGTATGATGACCTCTCTGGACCAACATGCTATGCTCTTGCTTACAAGTTGAACAACATAGAAACATTTTCTTACTATCTTGAACTCATGTTGGACGAAGGCTAGGTTACTATCTATGTGAGTTCTGAGATCGTTGACTACAGAATCAGCATTTAACAGTGTTTTATAGTTACCTGAGGTGGCAGACTTCCCAAAAAGCACTACAATGCATTTCTTGGTATGGAATTTTAAGCCATTGCTTTGGCACCAAGTGTTCATTTGTATTAGGCCTTCCTGAAGAGTGTTCTCATCTTGGGGGATTCAATGACTCCTCTCAGTTTTAAATCATCTTCAAACTTGGTTAGCCAGAAACCTTTGACATTGACTTTAACATTCAAGAAGTAGATGCTAAAAAGGTGTTTGCCTAGCACACACCACTGGGGGACACCACTAGTCACTGACCTCTTTGTGGAGGTGGCCTCACCAATTCTAACCTCCTAAATCCTATCAGTGAGCCAGCTAAATATTCAGAATGTTATAAAGGAGTTTATACCTAGTTATATAAGTTTGTTTACAATGTCCGAGTGGGGTACTCTATCAAATGCTTTAGCTAGAACTAGGTAGGCAGCAGACACAGTTTTCCCCTCACCCACTGCTTTAGTGACCTTTTCAAAGAAGTCCACCACATTCTGTAAGCATAACCTTCTTTGACAGAGGTGAAATGAGATGGATCCAGTGCCTGGATGTCACCTACATCCTTGTTGACAATTTCTGTGATAATTCTTCCCATGGCTTTGCAAATAAGACTAGTCATATTAATGGGTCTGTATTTTCCAAAATCTGATGTAAGTCCTCACTTATGAAGGAGATAGCCATTGCAGTCCTCCATTCATGTGGCACAAAGCCTGTTTTTAAGACTATAGTTAAATAATGACTTCAGGGATTCTGATGAGTCATGTTTTAGACTATTCAAGAGGTATCCCAAGATGTTATCAGGGCTCAACTGAGGCTGTGTTCTTGACTTTAGTGAGTACAGCCAGTACATGCTCCCTAGTTATAGTTGGACAGGTTATATCTGAGGGGGTAAAGTTGGAACTGAATTTGTCCACTAAGAGGTTTGCTATATCGCCAAGCTAGGAGAATATGGCACCAATAACAACCTGTTCAGCACATTGCTGTGTGCTGCCTCGGAGGTTTCTGATATAACAGCAGAAGGCCTTTTGGTTATCTTTCAGCTGTGAGGATAACATAACCTAAAACTTGGCTTTACTTGACCTAATTAGCACTCTTAGTTGCCTATTAACTTTGATGTGAGAGTTTTTGATTTTTGCCACAAATTGTGTTTTTTTCCTGTTGCCGTGTTTCCTGTGTAGTTTGGTATGCTTCCAGGGTAGTTTTTATCTAAGGCTAGTTCTTGACTTAGTTCTGGTTGGTACAGCAACCTCTATGCAGCCATTGACATGGTTGTACAGATTTTCTGACAGCAATTCAGCAAAGGCTGGTGTATTCTCATGGCATGGATGGGCACTGAATTTTGACAAACCATCATTTAATAACAGGTTATTTGGTTTGGAATAGTTCCAAACTTTTACTTATTTTAATGGGATTATGGCTTGATTTTCATTTTGAAAGAGACAGCTTTATGGATGAAATTTACCAAGAAGGATGAGACATTGGAAGAGGGGGTACAGCTTTCTCTCATATTTGTGAGCATGAGGTCCAATATGTTCAAGACTCTACTGGGCGTATTCACTATTTGGGCAAGAGTCTTTGTATTTACAAAGTCCAGGAATCTCTGTGCCTGTAGATTTGAGGCCATATAGGGTTCTCAATCAATAGAGGGGTAATTAAAGTCTCCCATGAGTAGGTTGTTAGGTAGGATGATAAGTGTCTCCAGTAGGTCCAACTATGCATTGTGTGTTTTTTTAGGTCATGGAGGATGACTTATAGCTGGCTAAGATGTGGCACAGGATTTTTTCTACAGTGATCTGCACATGGAAGAACTCCAGCACATCACCCTGTTTGTCCACCCTAGAGGTATACTTGTTATTGAAGTATATTGAGACACCTCCACCTTTAACACTTTTCTGTGCAGCTACTGGTCTGAAAGTCTGGAAGGCACTGAAACCTTGCACTGCCTCAATACTCTGTGTTGCATAAAAAATTGTCTAGGTAATTGTAAAGATGTCTATATTCTCAAGTGTGAGGAAGGCTTTGAGGGAGTGTATTTTTGTAGGCTCCTGGTATTGAGCAGTAACACCTTGAGGTTCTTCTGAGTTGATTTTGCTAGGTCAGTAGGTGTGTCAATTTGGCATTGCCTAGAAAAGGCACTGTGGGGGCAGACAAATCCTTAGCCATTTTGAAAGCCTAGAGGGGAAAGGTGCAGACCATCCTTGGCAAAGCAAAATGGTCTGTTGACCATGTGCTCCCAAGCTGACAAATATTGGATCCCATTAGAATGACACCAGAAAGACAGACATTTGTTGAAATCAATCATTTTTTGCTCATATTGTAGCATCATCCTCGGTGATGGTAATATGCTGCTCAGTGCCAGGCTAATACCATCCTGAGGTACAGAGTCTGAATGCTCCATAATGTGTCTTTTCATATAGTCCAGGAAGGTACATCTCAGGTTATTTACACCTACATAGACTATGATGGAATCATACTGGTACCTGTGCAATAATGACTTGGGTACGTTTGTGATTTGGCAGATCCTGGCTCCTGATAAGCAGCTAACCATTATCTTCTCCTTGTCCAGCCTAGTAAGAGGGGTAGGAATATAACTTATAATGGAGTTCCCTGGGAAGTGTGTTTGCTTGCCTTAAGGGCTTAGTGTTTGAGGCTCCACTAAGGCATAGCTTTGACAGCAGGTGGTCTAGGTGATCTTTGTCATTTAGGAAGATTCCTTTTAAGTGTCACAGCACAAATTAGTCTGTGTGTGTGTTCTGAGGTAGGTATTGTTTCAACAACCTGATGTGGACTTGTATGAGAGGGTTAAGCCTCCAGTATCATACCTCTCACATACTGTGTCTGATTCTTTAAGGAGTAAATGGCTGTCAGTAAACATGAGCCAATTGTTACATTGTGTCAAGATGTCCATATCCACCAAGCTGGGTACAGGGAAGTTAGGAAATTGCATCTCCATACTGTCTATTCCTTTGATTTGTGAGCTACTGGGGGGCAATGTTTTGGTGTTAGAAGGCTATTTATAGTGTTTTGCTTGTGAAGACTAATAAGGGTACTTTATTGGGGAAAATTGTGCTAAACAGTACTGAATTCCATGAGCTTGAATGTTTAAGCAATACTAAATCCCTAGGTATTGTCACTTGAGACCCAACTAGCTTCTCTAAGCTTGTTATGACACAAGGTATTTGCTCTATATTGCTGCTTTACAGGCTACAGTTTTATGGAACATTCTACAGAGAAAATCTGATTTCTACATATTTGCTACTATACAGGGCACTGCTAACCCACACAAACAAGCAAAATTTATAGCAGCACAGAAAAAATAGAAAACTAAATAATGAGCCCTCTGTCCTGAATCCTTCTATGTATTTCCAACAAAAATTCCCACGTAGTCTCCATTACCAGAATATTCACAGTCAATAAAAAATCACCATCAGAATCAATTAATAATTATTTATCCTATTTAAATAGTCAAAATACTAAATCACGTTGCTATCACAATTTTCCATAAAAAGATCAAACCAATAAAAATCAAGGAAACAAAGTAAAAACATAACTTGAGTTGAAAACATAACACAATTCTAATGAAATCCTGTCACTATTATAGGGACGAAAGCAGTTTTTTTTTTCATCTGGAATGTATTTATTAAAAAGTGTATTTTAAACTATCCATTATAGGTTTTCTTTTAATTACTTGCTCAGTCAGTTTTTTTTTTTTTATTGACTATGGATCTCCTGGTAACAGACACTATATGAGTCTTTTGTTGGTTTTAGTTTTGGTTACAGACTGTACAGTCACATGCTCTGTTTTATAGGTTCATAGATGTACTAAGCTAACTGCCCTTGCGAGCCATTTTAAGCCTAGCCAATTATCCCTTGTGAGACTCAAACCTTGTACTTTGTGTTTGTAAGGCAAACACCTTAACCATTAGGCCACCCTCCCAACCCCTATTTGGTTTCCTTTTGTGTATTTCCCAACTCAGACAGACCAGGCAAGGACCTCCTGCCACAAGATGAATAAACCCAGTCATCTTGCTGTAAAATCAGTAGAAGAGACTCACAAGTGTAATACTAACAAAAAACACTTAAACAACTAGCTGAAAATCCCTTGTTGATGGTAATTTCAAGAAAGTAATAGTGAGGCGAAGAGCATTTTTTTTTACAAAAAATTCAGTGAAATGTACACATAAAAGCAGAAGGCAAATGTAAACACTGGAAATAGCTTAAATGTTGAAGGTGACACTAAATAGCTCCTGTAGGGGGTCAGACAAGTCATGTTTCAAGTGGACAAGATGGTAACCTGCTATGTTATTATGGAGATTTCTAACATTATTAAAGAAGGCTTTGTGGTGATGCTTCCCTTCAGTGACTTCTTTTACCTTATATCTGGCTTTGGTTGATTTGGCAAGGGTTTGGAGTTCCTTGTTTAGTTCGGATGGCTAGTTTTGGTATCTTGAGTGTTAACTTTATTTCTGCATGCAATGTTTTTTTTTTAGATTCTGTATATATTTGGGTTCTACCATAGGGGTTTATTTCTGAATCTGGCACTGCATTTCTTAGAGAGACACATGAGGCATTTGGATGAGATCAGCTGGCATAATGGCTAAGGTCTTCGCCTCCCATGCACAAGGTACAAGTGTCGATCCTGACCTCCGACTAATGCCTGTTGGGAGATTGTATGTTCTCCCTCTGTCTCTGTGGGGTTCCTCCCACATCCAAAAAATATGCTGAGTATTTCCATCTCAAACTCACCAATGACTGGAGCTGTGGGCAGCAGCACAGACTCTACATGGTGCCCTATAGGGGGAAGATTTGTACAAACCAACCATTTTGTGTCTCTACTGTAGTGCGCAGTATCCTCAAGATAGGAGAACATGGATCACAGAGTGCGTGCCATGGCAGGGCTAGCCAATTTGATGGTGTAAAATATGGCTCTAGGTGATTTGTTCATGTTGACCAATGTCGCCAAAATGGGCATGGGTATCACTGATAAGTGGGTTGAGAGCCTGACCTACACTATGGACTCATGCTAACAGTGGGAGGGGTATATGTGCCCCTATTGACCAGTGTGTGCCTTCCAGCCCTGCGTCAATAAGCTACTGGCCGGCTGGTGTCTAGTTACGCAGCCTGGGTTACCTGGGATAGCTCAGTTGAGTGAAAGCTGCCCGTAAAACCAACCAACCTACAAATATAAATACGTTTAATGCAAGTTCACTGACAGGATGCAGCTTGGAAGTGGTAGGAAGTGGATGGCATGATGATGCAGAGGAGGCTGGACATCCTATGTATCCATGAGACAAGCTGGAATGGAAGTGCAGCAAAGCCACTTGGCTTGGGATTCAGACTCTACTACTCAGGAGAGGGACAGGCTAAAAATGATGTAGGAATTGTGGTGAGACAGGCTTCAGAAGGCAGTGAGGAATATAATCAGAATTAATGACAGACTCATGGCAATCAGACTCCAGTGTAATGATAGGGCAGTATTCATAATCTCAGCCTATGCCCCACAGCAGGGTTGTGATAGTGAGGAAAAAAGTGCATTTAGACAGCAACTGTAGGACCTACTAGCTAAAGCAGGACAACATGAATTAGTGTTGATAATGGGTGACTTAAATGCACATATCGGGACAGACAGAACAGGATATGAGAACTGCCTTGGTCCACATGGGTGGGGCAACAGGAATAAAGAAGGATAATCCATTCTAGACTTCTATCTGGAAAATGGCTTAATAGTAGCCAACACATGGTTCAGAAAGAGAGACAGTCACAAGATCACATACAAGAGTAGCCAACATGCAACTCAGGTAGACTTCCTCCTAGTAAGGAAAAGGCACTGGGATAGAATCCATGATTACAAAGTCATCCCCAGTGAAACAGTCGTCCCACAGCATAAACCACTCAGAGAAGGCTCTAAGGTCAACAGAGACCAGACTGAAGACCTGGAAGTTGACTGGAAAGAATGTACAGCAGTTCAAGGAATTACTCAGGGCTCTAGCACCCCAAGAAGAGGAGGAAATAGGTGGAGTTGAGCAACAATGGCAGCACCTAAGAAGAGCATGTGTCAGGACTACAGAAAAGATATGTGGCCGAGCAAGGTATGGAAATAAGGTACATAAGGAAAGCTGGTGGTGGAAAGCAGAAGTCCAGAAATTCATCAAAAGAAAGAAGGAGTGCAGGAAGAAGTGGGAAACAGAAAAGACTGATCAGGCTAGGAAGGACTACTGGTTGGCTAACAAAGAAGCTAAGAAAGACGTTGCAATAGCAAAGAATAGGGCATCGGAGGAACTCTACCATTTTCTGGAATGTGACTCAGTAAGTGGCACAAAGAAATTATATCAGGTTTCAAAGCAAAGACAGAAAGATAAAGAAAATAGTCAGATACCCTTCATAAGGGATGCCAGCAACAACCTGCTCACCAGTCCACAGGACATCAAAGGCAGATGGAAGGAGTATTTCTGAATGAAGAAAACTCCACAGAAGTTGTACTGCCCCAGAAGCAGCCTAGGATGAATGAAGAAGAGGAGTCCACCCTAGATGAAGTAAGAAGAGCACTAAGGAAAATGAAGTCAGTGAAAGCAGCAGGCTCAGATGAGGTCACAGCAGATATGATAAAGATGCTGGATGAGACAGCAGAGAAATGGATCCTGAAGGACTAACAGCAGTGTGGAGGGAAAGGAGTATCCTCGATGACTGGAGAATAAGCAGGCTCATGCCAGTGTAGAAGAACAAAGGGGACAGCCACAGCCGTGGGCAGTACTGAGGCATCAAACTCCTATCACATTGCATGAAAGTTCTGGAGAAGGTGATTGATAAATGGATACGCAGAGTAGTAGAACACACGATGGGAGATGAGCACTCTGGAATGAGATCAGGATGTAGTACAACTGACCCGATGTTTGCAGTGAGACAGATACTTGAGAAGAAGTTAGAGATGAAGAGAGAGTCCAAATGGGCATTCCTAGACTTGGATAAAACATATGACAATGTCCCAAGAAAGCTGATCTGGGCAGTACTACGGTGGTTTGAAGTCCTAGAAACACTGGTACAATTAGTGCAGGCTATGTACAAGGACCCAATGACTCAAGTGCAAACAGTGTTTGGCCTCACAGAGGGGTACCCAGTGGGAGTGGGGGTACACCAGGGTTTTGCTCTGAGTCCACTGCTGTTCATACTGTTGATGCACTACATTAGCACACAGGTCAGTGGGGACAGATCAACAAAGTTGCTGTATGCAGATCATGTGGCAATACAGGCAGACTCTGAGCAAGAACTTCAGCAAAGCATAGGAGAATGGAATGCAAAGCTCAAGGCACATGGGATGAAAGTAAGTACAGATAAGATGGTAGTGATGGTAGCAAATTGGGAAAATTGGAAGAAGCTGTGAATAGAGATTGAAGGGAAGATAGTGGAATAGTTAAACAACTTCAAGTATCTGGGAGGGATGGTTGAGGAGAAGGGAAGTCTGAATGAAGAGGTCAAAGCTAGAATCAGAGGGGCTTCAGCCAAATGGCATAGAGTGTCAGGTGTAGTCTATGACAAAAGAATGCCAAAGAAGCTGAAAAGTATGGTGCACAAGACAGTGGTGTGACTAGTACTACTGTATGGTATAGAAACCTGGGCAATAAAGGCAGAACATTTGAAGAAGCTAGAGGTGTTGGAAATGAAGTGAAGGAAAAGAGTGGTATGATGCACACTGTGGGACAGACGAAGAAATGAGGACATAAAAACAGAAGCCAAAGTAGCTCCAATTGCAGAAAAGATCAAAGAGAACAGTTTATGATGGTTTGGACACATATGCAGAAAAGGAGAAGACAATCTGGTGGGAAAGATTTGTGACAGACAGGAAGAAGGTAAGAGGAAGTGAGGACATCCATCAAAGAGGTGGATGGATTGTGTGAAAGAAGATCTGTGACAGTCAGGCATGAGTGTTGAAGAAGGCAGGAATGTGGCACTGAATCGAGAGAGCTGGAGATAGTTAACATGATACCCTGACCCATGTATAAAAAATGGGGCCGATGATGCAGCTTTGCAGCTATTTACATTTGCATAGAAAACGACACTGAGGCATTTTGCACAAGCAGTTGGGTTATTGAGATGGAAGTGACTTTTGAATTTAAACAGGTTATCACTCAACATGTTTAATACCATTATTGAATTATCACTTAAGACAGACAAACATACATTTATATAAATTAAAACAAACCATAGGTTCATAGGTTCATAGGTTAGTACTAAGCTAACTGCCCTTGCGAGCCATTTTAAGCCTAGCCAATTATCCCTTGTGAGACTCAAACCCTGCATCTTGTGTTTGTAAGGCAAACACCTTAACCATTAAGCCACCCTCCCAACCCATATTAACATATTCCAAGTTACAAACATTATACATCACATATGTTTTTCTTTATAACTATCATCAATCCAACATTACATAAATTGTACAATTCCTGCCTTCCCTTAAATCTCACTCCTCCTTCAAAACATTATTCTGCATGTATTGTTCCCACAATTTCCATTTTTTCTATGTAATTTGAACCCACCCTTTTCTAAAGATCCCAATTCCTGATTTTTAATCTCTGTTACAATATTCAGTACTTTAAATACAATTGGGTTAGACTTTGATTTCCATTTTCTACTAACTGTTTTTTTGAGAACCACCAGAATTAAATTTACCAAGGCCTTACTATGTCTAGGCAATTCAAATCTTGTATCCCAGCTCAAAAAAAAGTAATCCGCTCATTACTCTACCAAAATGTCTGTCCCCATTTAACTGTTTCTTCCATATATCTGGAGAAACATTCTGTTTGGGGTATAAAACTATCTATGTAAATACTTCCAAGCAAAATTCCTAAATCTTCTAGACTTTGTTGTTTTGTTACTTGGGAGCCATACATATGTCCTCCCTTTGTTTCCTTGTGAACTGCTTATCCAGTCTCACTTGCCAATCTTTTCTAACCTCCTCTGATTGATTCCTATAGTTACAGTGCAATATTTTATATGCCCTACTAATTCTCTCTTTTTATAACAGCAACTTTTGTTCTAGATTCAACTAAAAACCTCTATCAGAGCAGGTCTTTCACTTAGGATTCTCTTATCTCTTTCTCTTTGCTTACATTCTGATATCAGTCTGTAGCCTGCAGTCCAAATCTTCTTGACCTCTTCCCATTTTATTACCTTTCCTCCTCAAGTTATTTCTTTTCCAATACCTTGGTTCCTTTGCCAGTTTTCTCCAACAAATTCCATCCCCCTCTTGCCTGTTCTCTATAGCCCTAATTGCAATCATCCCTACTGGCAAATTTTCCTTTCTCCATTCTCGTGTTGGCTTAGTTCTTAGAATACTTCCTGCTACTTTATGAATATAATATTTGGTATGGCTGTTGCTAGTCTCCTTAAGGATTTGCATCCAAAATCCTTCTCTTTCTCCTTATTTCTTGAACTCTTCCCCAGTTTTATCATTATCCCTTTCAACTTTGACTTATAGCTTTCTGCTTCTGTTGGGTTCCGGCATGTAGATCGCGAGACAAATGCCCGCAAGCTATAACACCGAAAGCAGAAGGCCGCAGCACTGCTAGATCATAGAGCAGTGCTGCCAAAAGATAAATATGCTGTGGGAATCCACACAGACAGAAAAAGGGTCAAAAGGAGATGTTCCCTAACATAAATAAGCGGGCTGTTTCCTGACAGTGGAAACAATCATGCTAGACAAACGATCGGCAGGACAAGTGGTGAAGAGGGTCCAAACACATAAAGAAAGACAATGCAGTTTACCTGTAGCCCTGAACAAGCATACAAATCCCCCAAACACAACCCATATAGTACACCTCACTGTGGGAAGCTGTCGGACAGAACATGCCAAAGAAGCTGCAGCTGCGCTGAGAGATACCCTTGTACATGCGCACCGTACACGTTACAACACCGCAAGCATCCCTTCACATACACCCCAACTGTACAGTTTTCTTAGACTACCCAGAGTTTTGCAGAAAATGTTTGGCCCATGTGTAAAACTATTGTGGCTCTCTGGCAGAGTAGTGGCAAAGCAATCTACATATGAGTTAGAAAATAATGACAGACATTTAGAGTTTCAGACTTCACACTTCAGAATATTCATGCTAATGCACAACCTGTTATCCTATCCACTTTTCAAGTATGTAAAGGCAGAATGTGTCCCTATGTGTACCACTAACTTGTCTGATGAAGCGTGCATTGGTGGCACGCGAAAGCGCTTACTTTCTTGGATTTTAAATGAATTAAAGCATCTATAATATTCGTGGTGTTTGGTCTACCTTCTTCATTTTGTTTACCACTATTGGTATTGCATTTTTCCAGACTACTTACTCTAGGAGGTTGAAAGGTATGCCTGCAACAGAAAGGCACTGTCCTGCCAGAGCCACCCTAGTGCAGTGGCAGGTGGAAACATGTCAACCCTAGCAATCACAGACCACCTACTCAGCAGTGCAAAAGCAACCAGTGTAGAAGGGAACACAGACACAAAGGGGAGGGAAAGTATGAATGGGACACAAAAGAGTATCACCCTACCTCCAAGTCCAGAACAAAGCAGCATGTGTATAATGTGGGGGTTGCCAAACCCATCCAATGGTTGTTGCAGCTGGGGTACGCACATATGCACAGGCATGTAGACAGAAAAGGGTGCTACACAGGGATACATCCCTATGTAATCTCTGTCACTGAAACTGAGACTGGGCCCCACACCCTGACTGGCCAACAGCAATATCTGGGAGTTAAAGGGGACTTGTGCAGTACATACAGAACCAGTGGTGTAAGCAAGCTGGGAGACTCCTGCTGAACTACATTCACTTGTCAATGCCACGGCTGTGTGAACTGCACATACAGAATCCCTAGCAGGACAGGTAGAAAGAGCAAGGTGGTGTGTATACTGCTGCACAGGGCCAATGTGGCAGACAGCGCTTATTCAGAAGGTGCATATCCAGAGTCTGATAGTGGCCTGTACCAAAGTTGTGTCTACCTTCTGTTCCCTGCTACACTGGATGTGATGGATACCGACAGGCCATCTACAAATAGTGTTGCCATGATGGAATCTGTGCACTTGTATAGCCCTGGTCAGCTTGGCAACAGAAACAGAACAGTGTCCAGCCAATGGGGCAAACCAATGCTGTTAGTGGAGGGATACCTCTACCATTAAAAGCATGAAGCATCCCCTAAATGGTACTGGGCATGTATTGAGCAGAGAATAAAGGCCTGCAGAGATCGTGCCATCACTGTTCGCCAGGATGAGGGGGAAGAACTTCTGAAATCACTGCCACACCAGCATGGCCCAGATTCAACAACTGCCCAAGTGGCTACACTGCAAGCAGAACTATAGCAGAGGGTGGTAACCAGCAATGAACTGCCCAGTCTGGTAATGCAGAGTGTCTTAGGCACAGCGGATGACAATGTACTACAAGAGATGCCTTACTGTGCCACCCTGCATCATAGCATCACCAGGGTACGGCAGAGGGCACAGGCATCCATGACCACACCTCCAGCAACATTTGCAGATATCGATGTCAGCCAGTATTCGCTCCGCAGTGGCAGCTTTATCCTCCGCAGAATATCTGATATGGATGGGACTGATTCCTTGGTTCTACAAACTACAGCTCAGAATCTGGCAGATTTGTGCAGGTCAGTCATCATACTTGGGGATGGTACCTACCCAACTCGAGTTGATATTTGCCGTCAGCTGTATACTTTACATGGAGGTATTGGCACCCCCACCTCAGCAAGGATTGTCCCCCTGGTGTACTGTTTACTGACATGAAAATCAGAGTCTGCATACAACAATATGTGGGAGATACTGAAGGATATGGCTGCAGATCAGGGATGTACCTTGGCTCCACAGTACATTATGACTGATTTTGAGAAGGCAGCAATCTGTACCAGCCAAAAAGACATTTCCTAAGAGTATTCTGAAGGGGTGCCTATTCCATTTTGCACAGATCATTTGGTGCCAGATCCAGCATTACCACCTTGTGGCTATGTATGGTTCGGACACTACTTTTTCAATAGCCATCCACAAGCTGATTGCTTTGGTATTCCTACCACTGGAAGATGTTATCCCCACATTTCTGGACATCGTGGCTACCCTTCCTGACTGTGCTAAGCCTATAGGTGTATTTCTGGACCATCATTATGTGCGTGGCCAACCACAGAAAGTATGCATCTCGCTGTTCAGAACACCAACACCTGCCATTTTCCTACCCATTGAAGTTTTGGAATGTGTGTGATGTCTCTGACATGGACTTCTTGTGAACTAATAACCAGGTGGAAGCATTGCATCATTGTCTGAAAGTGTTACTTGGACACCCCACAGTGCAGCTGTCCGACCTTTTGTCTGTTCTGCAACAGAAACAGAACCTGACAGACACCCGAAGGGAGTCACTTTTAAGGGGGATGCCTGTGACACCATGTAGGAAGGCCATTGTTGTTAGGGAGCATTGCCTAAAGCACATCTTGCAACATAAGTGTGACCACAGTGATGTGCAGGATTTCCTGCATGCTGTGGCACATTTCTATAAGTTGCAAATATATTTGGGTTTAGTACGCACCAAGCATTACACACATCACTTTACATGTTGTGTTAATAAAGGCTTTGCCCACAGCACATGGACTTCACAGTACCACTTTCATGCCCACTTGGCATCCTGTGAAGGCCACATGTTCGACTGACAGTCACACATGTTGGCTTCTGGGGGGGTGCAGAATGTATCACTATGGTGGTTTGTGTCTGCCACCTATGGTTAGCGTGCAGGGGGTTTCTCTATTCCCACAGGGAATTGTTCACATGCATTTGTCACTGCAGCTAAACTGCCAACCTGCCATGTGTCCACATCCAGCTGTCTCACAGGGGGGTGTCACGTCGCCTAGGTGCCTGAACCCACTTCTGTTATATATATGACCTTAGCTATGTAGCTCTAAAATATCCCTTAAAATCAGTTAACCCTAACCCACCACCTTTTTCTGTTGGAGTCTTTAACTCTTTACTAATTATTGCCCACAACTTCTCTGGTTGATGAAAAATATGCTTGACCCGTATATAAAATAAAGGGACTAAAAACATATTCACTGCTTATATCTTGCTATTCATACTCCATAATCAAGAGCTTCCAGATTCTCACTTTTTGTAATATCTTTTGATTACTCTCTTCCCACATATCTTTAGGAACCATAACAGATTTTTTTGATCCATACTCCTAATTACGTTGCACTATTGTACCCCCACAAATATGTATATTGCTGGAGCAATTCAAGTCTGGGTGCATAGTTTACAGCTATAACCTTTGTATTAGGTTATTTAATTTTATATCAACAAAAAAGACTGGAAACTGTCTCAAGATGTTCCACAGCACTGATATGTCATTTTCTGGTTTTATCAGGTGCAAACTAATATCATCTGCAAATAAAGCCAAATTTTCTTGATTATCTTATCAATTATATCTTTGCATTTCTGAGTAATTTATTTTCTTTGCCAATGGCTCTGAATATAAAGTTAGTAACAAAAGGAAAGAAGACACATCCATATCACTCAATTTAAGTAGATTAATCTTTGTGAAAATATCTGAATACCAAGCTGTTGGAATACGCTTCAGGCTTCAGTCTTATGGTGAATTTGATTGACTTGTGGCCTGATTTGACCAGGCAGGATGTTACTATTGATGGGAAGCAAAGCTGACCCATATTAGTAAGGATCAAGTTCATGATTTTATTGATCCTGGTTGGGATAAGGACTAACTACACTAGGGAGTTTGTATTGGGGATGTCCAGAAATCTTTTAGCATAAATGCTTGAGGATGTACAAGTCTCCCAGTTTATGAAGGGATAGTTGAAGTCTCGGTGGAGAATGGTGTTTGACTTAATACACAGGGACTCCATGCAACTTAGGTAGGAGGTATGAGCAGAGAAGGACATAAAAGGGGGTCCTATGGTTAGCTATGATATGATAAGGGACATTGTTAATACTAACTTGGATGTGGAGAAGTTCTAGGTCATTATCTTGTCTACTAAGTCTTGATATGAGGTGTTTTTTTTTAAGAATATGGAGACATCACTGTCTTTAGTACTTTTTTCTATTGTGCAGTACCTTTGTTGCAGTGAGCCTAAAAGTGTGATACATATTGAAACTCTGAACTGATGGAATGCGTCCAATTGTCTTGAACTAGGTCTCTGTGAAGATGCATATGTAAATGCTTTTCAGAGAAAGTGCTTGTAGGGGATGTTATCTGGATTCTGTTTAATTATGCTGGAAGCTTTAGAAGACTGACACTGCTTAAAAAGGCACTGTTGGATTAGACAAAGATTTAGCCAATATATGAAAGCTGATCAGGGAGAGGGCAAGGCCGTCATTAGCAAAGCAGTTGAGACAGTCTGTCATCTCTTCCCAGGTTGATATATATTGTGCACCTTTGAATGACTGTAGAAGCTAAGCCAGTTCTTGCCATCAATATTCTTTTGTTCATATTGTGGTATGAGTTTTGATGCTTGTAGAATGCTGCTCAAAGCTAATTTCATATCAACCTCAGACACATATTCCAAGAGCTCCACGTCTCTTTTCATATAATCCAGGGAAGTACCTCTCAAGTCATGTACACCCACATGTACTTTGGTTATGTCATATGCATTCTTGCTGTGCAAACACTTGAGTGCATGGCATGATATGGTGAATGCTGATGCCTAGCATTAACGTGACTGTGGCAACTTCCTTGTACAGCCTGGTGAGTGGCCCACTTGTGTGTCTCACTATGAAGTCACATATGACCAGGATACTGGATTGTGTGGAGGTTTACCTTATGGTTTTTGTACTGAGTCAGTTTGGTTCTTAGATACATGTTTTATGATGGGTGCTGCCACTGATGTGTATTTGTGAGGCTGATAAGATTGCTTGTTTCTTAGGTTACAGTCTTTGTTGTTTAGACAGGCTACTTACAAAAGCTTCAGCATATGTAGTTCCATGTGCTTGCTCTGAACTATGCGTGTTTTGTTTAGTGTTGTGTGGTACTGACAACCTGCATGTTATTTGTGCTGGCTTTGTGAGAGAGCTTTGCCTCCAATAACATTATATAACTACATTTCTCACACACTGTGTCTGGTGAATCAGGTATCAGGTAGTTGTCATTATTCTGACATTTTGAATTTTAACACTGAAGTCAGCTAAGCAGGAAAAAAGTCAGTCTCAAAGAAAATTCAAGATGTCAATACAATGCACATACAACACACCCCACTTTGTAAACACAAACAGAAGAATATAACATTCAATTTAATTTTTGCAGGGGACCAAGCACCCACATTCCCCAATGTTATGTATTTCAACTCCATGACTGCCCAAACACCAGCAAGGAAGAAAACTTCAGAAACTAATAACACTATCAGTGCACACTTAAGCAATTTAACAACAATGAATTCCCAACTACAGCAGCCATCCAGATGACATTCTCCACCAATGTAAAAGGACTAAAAATTATCCTAAACTCTAAAGACACATGAACAAACATACACAATTACCACAGCATACAACTAAAACAAAATTGATTACATGTGCAATCAAACATACTTTTCATTAATATTTCCTCACTATGGAAAACTGTTTGACATTCTTGCCATTTGACAAACTTACTTGTGCGTGCATACACACATGCGCACGCACGCACGCACGCGCGCACACACACACACACACACACACACACACACACACACTCTGGCACATATATGTCTGTGTGTGTTACGTATACACAGGTATGTGTGTGCGTGTGTGTGTGTGTGTGTGTATATATATATTATATATATATATATATATATATATATATATGAATGTATAAGTGCAGACAGACAGGTAGCTCGATAGTATTATTCTCGGGTACATCTGACTGAACTACTCATATATTTAATTCTGGTACTAAGTGACTGAGTCAAAACTGGAGGCCCATGACAGTTGTTTTAACTTTCTAGTGGGCTGAGGTTGTTTCACCATAACTCTAGCTAAAGGTAACAGGAGTTAGAAGGCTCTGACAGCAGGACCAGTAACAGATGCACTGTCATACCCTTACATATTAGTAGCAGATCTCTTACTGAGATGCACAGGTTTATTAGAGTAATCACATCAAATAGCATCACTGGGTTACTTTAGAATATTAAACTTTGCATACAGGTATGGGTTTAGGCCACACTAGTTCTTACTCACCAAGAAACCTTACTGCCTAAACACAACATTTTTTACCTTCCAAGCTTGTCCTAACCTTCATTTCAGCTTTACAGTTTTGGTCTCTTTGACAAACGTTGAAAGTATTAATCTGTATTTTTTACTACAGTTTACTATTTATTTACATTGTGAATGGTTATTTTACTTGTAAGAAAACTATTTTTAATAAATTCAGTATTTATGACTTTTAGTAGTTTTACCCTTTCCATTATAGTCCCTACATCCAACGATTTTATATGAAAGTTTACCATTATCATTAAACCAGTATCAGACAAGCATGACAATAGGAGAAAAAATATGACTCCGACTGATATAAAGCCACAAAGGTAAGCAGAGTGGTTATACACTTTTATAATGTTCCTAATACTATCATAATAATAATAGTAACAATAATAATAATAACAAGACAGTTGCTAAATAATCTTCAGGTTTTAAATTTTGGTGTACTATAATAGCGTATAAGCATATTCTACAGCCTCTGACATATGACACATTAACATTTGCAGATTGATTACCAGTCATATCAAGGACATACAGTAGACTGTATTTATTTTCCGTTCATGATCTTATTGTTTTATGTGGAGAACTTCATAGCTAACTCTCATTACCATCATTTAATACAACATGATTAAAATACTCCAGTAATACACAAAACCAAAACTGCCACAGATATAGCCATGGTGTCAGCAAGACAAAGGTCAACAGGACAGACTCACACTGCAGGTGCAATGTAGACAAGGGCTGCTTCCAGGGGGAGTAAAGGTCTCACCATTGTGATACAGTCTTCTCTCGTACTCACACACTTTAAAATAAAAAGAAGAGAAATCTGGTTAGCATTTGCAAACACTATTACAATTGTCTTCTCTGTTTTTTTTCCTTTTAAATATTTAATTACCATTAATGGCAAAGGCAAAACAATCATGTCACATATTCAGAGTTCTTATAAGTACTGGGGCTACAATTACTGAAACAAATGCAATGTAACACATCATTCTGAACAGAACTGTGTACTGCAACAAATACAATGTAACACATCAATCTGAACAGAACTGCGTACTGCAACAAATACAATGTAACACATCAATCTGAACAGAACACAGTGGCTTCTATAGCAGACAAGTTACATCCCTGGTGACCTAATGTAAATTTGTACTGCTGCTGAAACTAAACAGATGTCAACTCTTAAGCAGAGAATAGATCTGAGCTTATGCACATGTCCAGGGCAAGATCATACTTAGGCTCAGGTCTTTAATCACTCCAGTAGTGATAACACTACAAGTGATGAGTCCTAGCTTTAACACAAAACAAAACTGTATTTAGTTTTTATTTATGTATTCATTTGGTAGTGGGTGGCTGAACTGGTCCACTGGGACTCTTAAGTAATGAACTGTAAATGTACTACACTGTGATCGGAGTCTATACTGGCAGGTTGTGAGACTGATGTATTAATAAACAATGCAGCATTACTGTGTTCTCAGGGCAGATCAGTTTGTCTTTATTTATTTTTTCTTAACTGTGGTGAACAAGCATAGTACAGGACTGCTTTAAATCACTACAGTCTACTGATGCCTCCAGGTGTTTCCACAGTTACATTCTGCTGATGCCTCTAGGCGTCAAATATTGACTGTTCATATTTGCCTTAATAATTCCCAAACCCTGCTACACACACAGTATTAGAGGACTGCTTCTTAAATATTACACAATGGTAAACAAAAGTGTATTGATATTGAATGCTGCCTAGTGCAGTTAGAGATACTTAATATTATAACTATAATATTTATTTGTACTGTAATAATTTTCATATTTGTCTAAATACCTAATCAATTTACTGACATAGACAAATAAACTTTATTGTACTAGACATACAAAATGTATTGCACCGTTTTGGACTTCCACTGTGCTTAGCCTCATATAAAAGCTCACAGGTGTATGAAGAAAATGCTATGTGCATTATGTACATTGCTTGATTGATTACTGAGAAATCTTGAGTTGTTTAAACAACATTATATAATTAATATTTACTGTGATTATTGTAGCTTATAAAATCAGGTTTAAGACCTAGAATTGAATGAATGCAATTGTGCTGAACACTTTGCCGTTTATAGTTGTCTAGTAATCCTTACGGTTCTACAGATATGAACATTTAAAAATATAAAACACGGACACATCCAAGGCTGGAATAATAAACAAGGACTTTACTGTGCACAAACACAAGCGCTTTCACTTATCACTTCTTCAGGTGTAAAAACAGCACAATGAAACCACACCTTCACTGATAAAATCACCCGATCAAGACTTATTGAAACTAATATCACAATTAAAGGCAAAGCAGTTCAAGGATGTGTCATACTGGCATCTGAGTTTAAAAATCCATAACTAGAGAGAAATGCTAACACTGAAGCACACTGAGCTCTAAATTCATCTATCTTTCCAGAACTGATAGGTGATACGAAGACAACACAGATACACTGACAATATGCCTGGAAGCAAAATGTGGGATACTGCCGAAACAATGCACCCTTAACATAACATACCTGGATAAAGATAGCACCCTGAACAAAACATACTTGGATAAAGATAGGACCTTGCATTACTTGCTGAACTAATATTGTAGTATATAGTATTATATAGTGTATGTCAGATGCCATGTGCTATACCACCACAAATTTAAGAGCATGTCTGAAGACAATTTTCAAAGACTTTTCTGCATAACAAATAATATTAAGGTTTCAAACTGTGTCTGCAAAATTCATGGAAAATACAGAAAACTTTTAAAAAACATGAAAAAGGCCTCAATTCCAAAAGACTTGCTCTTAGTGTAAGTGACCACTTACACTGATAGCAGGCTGAGTGCAGTTGTTTTGGAATATGGTTCCTGTAGTAAGCTGATATATAGATAGGCTTTGCATTGAAATAAGTCACTTACACTGAGAGCAGATCTCTCAGAATCAGGACAGACTTACACTGAGAGCAACTCTTTTGGAATCTGGACCAATGTGTAAATGTTTAAGGGTTAGCAAATACAAAATCACTGTCTTGCACTTCCACTGTGGTTTATAGTTTTTGATTTCTATTATTATGTCAAGCTTTGGCATGATGGCAAACCACCATTGTTAAAATACTGCAAAAACTACACTGTGATGAACTGTTTTATGCCTGTTTCTACAATGTGATATATAGTGGTATAAATATTTATTTATTTTACATTTGTTTACCGGGAGAGTCCAACTGGGCATAGAACCCTTTTTCAGCACTGGCCCGGGGAGAAAAGCTCTATTGTCAGTAAACTATTTTGATAGTAGAAAGAAAATTGTATAATACAATAAAGAAAAAAACAGTAACAGACATTCATAACGGCAAAAAGACTAAAACAGAATAAATTGGTCAAGTGGGAGATGAGACCAATAATCTTGTATAACAATACTTCTAGAAGACAGTTCTTACAGTAGTAGCAGGTAGTGACACTGTATACAATAAGAGTGCAATTATGATATGTAGTCTTATATACAGGTAGCATAGCCAACTGAAGACTTAAAATCTGGTAGATATTAACAGTGAGAAAGAAAAAAAAAAAACAACATAAAGTAGTCATATAGCTTAAATTCAATGCTCATTATATATGCAATTTAAATTTTAAAATCAGCTAGTTCCATTGTTTGGCCTACCCATGCCCAGTACTTAGGTTCATAGGTAGATACTAGGCTATCGGCCCTAGGGCCTATACAAGCCTAGCCAAAAAGGTACCCTGGCTTTTGCCACCCAAGAAAATTATTTTCCTGTGCCCCTGTCAAGCAGAGCCACACAGGTGATCCCTAGGGTGAATTTCCTATTTCCCATCCAATCATCAAGATTTTTCTTGAAGAGTGCTAATGAGGAGCTTTGTTTGATATCAATAGGTAGTTTGTTCCAGAATATGGGAAGTCTCTGGGACAGGAATCTATTCCAGCAAAGCTTTCAGGTTACACACCCTTCTTCAGTACTAATACAAGGTTCAATGAAACAATCCATTTAAATAAGACTCAGTATTGATCACATGACATGCAGCCCAAAAAAATCATGTGACAACTACAAAGCATTAAAATTACTAACAATAAAATATAAATACAGTTTTTCCACATATGAAATACAATTATATAAATAAATTCATAAACCTATCTTCTCATATTTAACATCTAACAGCATAACCTAGTATGTTGTAACTTAACCAAAACTGGTTTTAATGTAACAGCATAATTCAAACCAGGTGAACAATCAGCTGATAACCTTAGTATCCATTCATACTCTTTTATTTCTAAAAGGTTATTGATATCACCCCCCCCCAAATGATGTATATACCATATCAATAACCCTAAATTTAAATTTATGTTCAATGCTATGAGTACTTATATGTTTATATAAGGCATTCTTTTTGTTTGCCCTTCTTATCTCAGATTTATGCTCAATAATACGTTCTTTTAACTTCCTAGTTGTTTTTCCCACATAAAATGAAGGACACACAGTGCAAGTTGCTAAATAAACAACATTATTCCTAATACAGGTAGCTACTATATTGAATTTATACATTTTTATGTGTTATAGGATGGATAAATGTGTTACTAGTATTAAAATCTATAATATCAGTGCAACAGGTACAATTCATACAGCCAAGAGTATCACGTTTAGAAGAACTTCGTTGACTACATTTTTTCTAAAGTCTTTATAACATAGTCTGCTCTTTAATGTTTTCATGTTCCTATGGTCTATTGCCTAAAACAGCCCTGATGTCCGCAGATGCCATCAAGACAACCCAATATTTTTGAATAATGTGTTTAACTAAATATGTCATAGTATTATAAGTTGTCACATATCTAATTTTATCTTCCTTCAATACACGCTTATTGAGATCAGGTAAAGATTCATCTGATAAAAGAAAAATCGGTTTCAGTTTTGTTTGTCTACCCGCTATGGTATTGGCTTTAATGGCTAATAGTAATTCAGAATCATAGCCACTGCTTAAAAATTTATCCAATGTTTCATCTAACTGGAAAGGAAAACATATATTATCAATATTCAGTCGGCTAATTCTACTAAATTGTGCCATCACAATACCTTTAAAAAAGTACAGTTTTGTACCTACCATAAATGTAGATGTCCGATAGGTATGCATCTGCAGTCCTTACATATGGGTTGTCCTGCCTCAGGCAGCTCTTTGGTCAGCCGGATTCCAAAGTCTGGGTCCGGCGTCGGCTGATGTCGCCCCTTTCCCGACGTCAGAGCGCCTGGGATATAAAAGCGTCAGCCGACGCCATCTTCCTCAGTCTTTCTTGCCCCAGATGCCAGTTGCCCTCTAAGAAAGGCTAAATTTGGAGAGATGAGAAATTTCCAAACATGTACAGCAATTAAAAACAAATACACCATAAAAGATAACCCCAGCTAGCTAAAAAGAGGGATAGATACCCAAAGCATACCACAGAGGGGTAGGAGGGAGGGAAAACCTGACTGCAGATGCATACCTATCGGACATCTACATTTATGGTAGGTACAAAACTGTACTATGTCCTTCAAGGATGCATCTGCAGTCCTTACATATGGGTAGAATACCATAGCCAAGCTGGGGGAGGTAGGACCTAAGAAAAGGATGGTGTAGCTAACAAGCCCTGCAGGACTGCAGTAGCAAAGCCTGCTCTGGATCTGGAATATAAGGGCAAGTTGTAATGCTTGGAAAATGTATGCATGGAGCTCCATGTAGCAGCTTCTAAAATGTCCTTTGTAGCCACCCCTCTTAAGAAGGCAGTGGAGGTGGCTGTTGCTCTGGTGGAATGAGGCCTTATGTTAGCTGGCACAGCTTTTCCATGAAAAGAGTAACAGAACCGAATGCAATTTCCTATCCATTTTGAAACTGTCTGTTTGGAAATTGCTTTTTCTTGTACACCAGCAGCATATACTACAAAGAGTTGGTCAGTTTTTCTGTAAGTCTTAGTTCTGTCCAAGTAGTAGCGCAACTGTCTGTGGATGTCCAAAGTAAGCAGAAGTTTCTCTCCTTTATTTTGTGGATTTGGAAAGAAGGTAGGCAGGTGAATAGCTTGGTTCAGTGAAACCCTGGATACCACCTTTGGCATGAATGAAGGATTGGTTCTCAAAGAGACTCTGTCCTGATGAAAAATGAGAAATGGCTGTACTGCCATGAGGGCCTGTAACTCAGATACTCTTCTTGCTGAGGTTATGGCCAGAAGGAAGGCAGTCTTCCAAGACAGGAATTGTAGTTCTGAAGATGCTGCTGGCTCAAAGGGAGGAAGGGTTCATTTTTCCAACATGAAGTTAAGGTCCCATGTAGGCACTGGTGGTTTCCATGGAGGGTTGATGTTTTTTATCCCTCTTAGAAACTGCCTTAGTAGAGGATGAGAGAATACAAGAGGATCAGTGTTGTACTCTGCTGAGATTGCTAAAGCATGAATTTTTATGGAGGAATAAGAAAGGCCATTATGGAGCATTTCAGCCAAGTATTACAGAATATGTGGGATGTTCATCACTGTCGAATCTTGACCCTTTGCGGTGTTCCAGGTATGAAATCTTTTCCATTTTGCTGAATATGCTTTTCTTGTGGAAGGCCGCCGGGCTTCCATGATGATATCTTATACCCTCTTGGATAGTTTATCTTGGCGAAGAGTCAAGGTATTTTCCAGGCTGTCAGCTGTAAGGTTTTTAGGCTGGAGTGTAGAGTCTTGTAATTGTGCTGTGCCAGAAGGAGTGGCCATTGTGGTAGAGGCCAAGGTTTCGTGCATGACATGCTCCTTAACAGTGGGTACCAGTGTTGTCTTAGCCAGTCCGGAGCTATCAGAATTACTTTTGGTTGCTCTGTCCTGATCTTCAGTAAGACCTTTGTCATTAATGGCAGTGGTGGGAATGCATATACTGTTAGAGTATTCCAGCTGAAGGAGAGGGTGTCCACTTTCCATGCTTGAGGATGGTATGTCCTTGTGCAGAAATTCCTCAGATGATGGTTGTGCTGTGAAGCAAAAAGATCTCTGTCCGGCCTTCCCCATGATTGTGTTATCTGGAGAAAGATATCTGGGTGCAACATCCATTTGTGTGGATCCATGATGTTTCTGCTCAGGCTGTCCGCCAGTACATTGTCTTTCCCTGGTACGAACTGGGATTGTAGCTCTATATTGAGTTTTAGGGAAAGTTCCCACAGATTCATTGCCAGCCTGCAAAGAGGGTATGAATGGGTACCTCCTTGCTTGTTTATGTACCACATAACTGTGGTATTGTCTGTCTTTATTAACAGGTGACCCTGGTGCAGGAAGTGCTTGAAGGCCTCGATGGAATGTATCACTGCCAGCATTTCCTTTTGGTTGATGTGCAGATGTAATTCTTTTTGTGTCCATTGTCCTTGAATGCATCTGCCCTCCATGTGTGCTCCCCATCCATGGTCTGAGGCGTCCGTTGTAATGGTTTGGCTGATATGTGGCTTGCTGAAAGGCAGGCCCATGTTTGACTGGCTTGCTTTTGCCCACCACAGGAATTCCTTTTGAAGGCATGGAATGAGGGGGATCAAAGTTTCTAGGCTGTGACTGTGCTGAGACCATAGACTCCTTAGGTACCATTGTAGTTTCCTCATATGCAGCCTTGCTTGTGGAATCAGAAGAATGCAAGATGCCATGAAGCCCAGGGCCTGCAGGATTTTCCTTGCAGTTAGCTGGGTTTGTGTTGCCAGATTTCTGAAATAATCCGGTAATTGTGCTTGTTTTTCTTCTGTGAGAAAAGCCATTTGGGTGTTTGTATCCAGTTTTGCACCCAGGAAAATTATTCGTTGGGATGGAACCAGTCTTGATTTCTGAATGCTGACTGTGTATCCCAAGGCCTGTAGTAGTTGGATGGCATAGTTTAAGTGTTTTACCAGTGTTTGCTGGCTGTCCGCTTGTATGAGGCAGTCGTCCAGGTATGGGTATATTTGAATCCCCTGAAGTCTGCAATGTGCAATTACTGATGCCAGGCATTTCGTGAATACTCTGGGTGCAGTAGATAAGCCAAAGGGCAATGCTGAGAATTGATAATGCTCTGAACCTGCAAGAAATCTGAGGTGTCTTCTGCAACTTTGTCTGATAGGGACATGCAGGTATGCCTCCTTGAGGTCTAGAGTTACCAGCCAGGACCCCTTGCCCAGCATGGGAAGGAGTTGCTGTAAGGTCAGCATTTTGAATTTTGGCACGATGAGGTAAGTATTCAGTGCAGACAAGTCCAGAATAGGCCTCCATTGCTTTTCTTTTCTTGGAACAAGGAATAGTCTGGAATAAAATCCTTGGCCTTGTTCTGTGAGAGGAACCCTTTCTATTGCTTTCATTTGTAGTAGTTTGGAAATTTGTTTGAAAGCCTCTGCCCTTTGGTTTGGTGACAGGTTTGGCATGCCTTGTCTTTTTGGTAATTATGAAAATGGAATCTGTATCCTTTGTCTATTATTTGCAGTATCTATTTGTCCTTTGTAATACTGTGCCAATTTTCTGAGAATAAAGATAGCTTTCTGCCCAAAGGTGCTTCCAATTGAGCCCTGGTTGGCGGGGTCAAAAGTCATTGAGATGGTCCTTGTGTAGTAGTTGTAGGTCCTGCAGTACCTCTCTGGTTAGGAGGCTGCCATTGACGTCCTCTGTAGGAGCCTCGAGCTTGTCCTCTACCTCTGGCATGCCTGTTTCTGCCTCTTTGAAATCTGTCTGTGTCTGGAAAGGACCAATTCTTAGAAGGCCAATTTCTGCTGAATCTTGATGGTTGGACCTGGAGAAAATCTTTGACTGTTTGTACTGATTTAGCCTTTTCCTCAAATTTCTTTAAGACCGCTTGAGCCGTGGAGCCAAATAACATTTGCTTTTCCAGCGGAGCATCTAGAAGCTTTGCTTTAACATGATCTGGCAGAGTTTGTTCCTTCAGCCAAGCATGTCTAAGTATGACTGCACCTGTCATTGCTGACCTACATGAAGCTTCCAATGCATCATAACCACACTGCAAGAAATGGTTGCTAACCTGCTGGGAGTTATCTACCAGATCCTGAAGTGCCTTGCGATCTAGGGGTTCAGGCGAAGATAGTTTTTTATGCAATTCATCTAACAAATACTCTTGGTACTGTATCATATGGAATTGACAATTTAATGCTCTCATAGAAAGAGTGGAAGAAGTATACACTTTTTTACCCCATCTCTCTAAAGCCCTGGACTCCCTTTCAGAAGGGAGTGGATTTTTAGTAGTGGTGGTTGCAACCCCTTTAGGGCCCTGGGAAATAGTTTCTGGGTCAGCAGAGTGGCCCTTGTAAAGGAAATGATGTGAGTCCGGGACCCTGTAGTACCTGTCGGGTTTGACAGGAGCCGGAGGAAGGGAGTCAGGGGTAATACTAGACTCAGAGTACACATCATCAATGACATTTAAAACAGGAGGAATAGCCAAAGGTCTATGCTGAGGTAAATGCAAAAAAGTCCTTAACCTCTTCCTAGAATCAGGGAATTCCTGGCCCTGCCATTTGAAATGCTCTCTCATGGAGTGAAGGGTCTCCCCAAAGGACAACTCTTCAGGAGGGGAGGCCGAGGGAATAGATTCCTCTGCATCAGAATCCTCGCAGGCCGTAAAGGCCTCCTCCTGGTAGTCTGAAAGGGCAGAGTCATCTGAGGCCTCATCAGAAGACTGGGGATCTAACTGCTCAACCCTGGGCCTTTTGTCTTGAGGAGGTTAAAAGCCCCTGTCCGGATGTGGCTGAGAGCCCCTAATTAAGGAAATAAGGTCCTCAGCTAAACTTAAAATCTGTGAGCCGGTAGAGGATCCCTGAGGAATAGCCTTGGGAGGGAGAGATTTTCGCTGTTTAGCAGCTTTAGCACGTGTAAATGCTATGGATACAAGAGGCCTGGCTGCCCCATGTGCTGGAGTAGTTTTGTCCAGGGGAATGGTGTTGGATATTTCCAGAGCACCGGTTTCAGAAGGAAATTCTAAGACCGACTCAGAGGAGGCCTCCGGGACCGAGGTTGTCGGTTGTGCGGTTTCGTCGGTCGGAAGCACCAAAAATTCAGTTTCAGCAGAGACCGAGACACTCGCGGTAGGCCTAGGAGTGTTTTCGGCTGAAACCACGGTCTGCGTGTGTCGGTCCTTGTCCTTCCGTTTTCTGGGTAAATGAGGCGTCGGAAGCTCCGACGGCATGTTGTAACAGTAATTTTCCCAAAAAAATTCCTCTGCAAACTCCTCCCGACACCTAAGAGTGCGTCTATTGAAGGAAGCACAGGCTGCACAGGCCAAGACATCGTGGTCTGGGCCTAGGCAGGGTAGGCAGTAAGAGTGGAAATCCTTATGAGGTATTTGTTTCCCACAAGTTAAACAATTATTAACTTTAACCTTTTGATCTGACATCGGCTGAGGCAAGAAAGAGTCCCGAATGGGGTACTTAGCTTTTTGAAGTCTTCGGTAGCTGAAATCACAGGAGCTGGCCGACCGGCACTTGCGAACTGCTTCTGCTTCGGGCACCGCGTGGCGAGAAAGACTGAGGAAGATGGCGTCGGCTGACACTTTTATATCCCAGGCGCTCTGCCGTCGGGAAAGGGGCGACATCAGCCGACGCCGGACCCAGACTTTGGAATCCGGCCGACCGAAGGGCTGCCTGAGGCAGGACAACCCATATGTAAGGACTGCAGATGCATCCTTGAAGGACATCATGAGGGGCATGCATACTGGTATTGTGTATATACCTGTATACCTGCCTGCATGAACCTCCTTTCTGTGTACAGCAGTATTAAGCAAACCTTCCTTTAATTCAACCTTGAGATCTAAGAAAGTTATAGAACTATCTGAATAATCCATTTTAAATTTTAAGAAATCAGTAGTATTACTCAAATAATGTATATATTCAATCAATTCAGCAGGGGACCCTTTCCAAATTAAAAAACAATCATCCACGAAACGTTGACAGAAGCATACATTCTTATTTAAAGGATTAATACTGTCATAAATGTATGTCCTTTCCTATTGAAATAAAACTAAATTTGCATAGGCGTTAGCTACTGGTGTTCCCATTGCCACATCAGTAAGCTGCAAATAAAATTGTTTGTTAAACAGAAAAATATTGTTGGTTAAGACCATGTCCAGTAGGGAACAAATATTTTCTATATTCCTCGCTGGTAACGAGGACTGCATGCTCAAAAAATCACGAATAGAATTAACTCCATATTCATTTGGTATAACAGTAAATAAAGATGAAATATCTAAAGTCACAAATAAAAAATCCCCTCTGTTCACGGTAGTAACATTTAAACCATTAAACCAATGTTTCAGCTTAAGAATAAAATCTGTAGTATCTTTCAGAACAGTGTTACATTGTACTAAAAAAGGTTGCAACTGTTTCTGCAAGTAAACAGAAATAGGCTCAGTGAGCCAACCATTGCCAGAAACGATGGGTCGCATTGGAGGGTCACATAATGACTTATGGATCTTTGGTATACCGTATAATTGTGGTACACTAGGACAAGGAACAGTACAAAAATGAAACAGATCTAGATCAATATCACTGCTAAGTTGTAAGTTATATATCATCATATTGACAGAGCTAATACATTTCTTAACATCAACAGGTGTAATAGCTTTAAATGCATGAACATCCTCAAGCAAGGCAGTTACAGATGTTAAATACTTAGCCCTATCCATAATTACCACCCACCCCCTTTGTCTGCCTGCTTGATGACTATATTATTATCTGCCTGCAGTTTTTTAAGCGCTAAGAATGCTTCATAAGTTAAATTATAACGTTTTTTAGTTGTATTTGAATATATACGTCTCAGTTCCATTTCACATAAGTTATGATATGCTGCAAGAACAGGAATATTAATGGGTACAAATGTACTACGCCTTCTGCAAATTGATTGAGTAAAAATATTATCCTTAAACATAACTTAAATTTACATTCCTAATAAACTGTTTGAGATCAGTCAGTGCAGCAACTAAGTCATCACCTGACATCGGGATAAAACTAAGGCCTTTCTTGAGCAATGCATAATGAGAAGCTTCCAGGATAAAGCTTGACAAATTTAAAATACCTCACATTATCGTCTGATTATTTTCCCCTGCTTGGCCGGACTGTTGTTCTTGCGTTTGGTTGGATGTGCTGTTTGCCTTATAATTGGTCTCCCTCTCGATGTAGATCACTCTTTCACTCTCTCCGGCTGGTCTATTTGAAAATGCTTTTGAAAAAGGTTTAGTGTCGACTGATGCATTTTTTTAGCATAATTGTTTTTTCTATTATCATTCCCACTCCCCATTTCTCCCCCAGTCAAACGTAAGGTGGCATTTGCATCAGCTTATTGTGACGCAACCAAGGTAGGTGTAGTCATGACCATATTATTGGATTCATTAACTGATGCCATTTCCCGAGAAGGCGAATGCAACAATACTGATTCAGAAAAGTCATCAAGAGTGTCCATAGAAAGTTTTTGTACCACAGTCTTTTTATTATTTGGAAAAAGTACATCATTCTTCAGCCAAGAGAAGATATGGCCTTTTTGAAAATCTTCCATACCCCGTAGTAGCTTTCGCTTCGTAATTGCCTCCAGTCGATCATCAAGTGCTTGCAGTCTATCAAGCATTTGTTGGTAGGAATTAAGCATAGTATTAAAACAAGGCATAGCCATAACATCAGTCTCCATATTCACAATCTCTTCTTTTATTTCTTTCTCACTACTAGAAAAAAAGTTATTCATGAGAACCATGTAATCAAGGCTTAATTTAATATTTAGTTGCTGCCAACGTTTTAGTAGGTCCGGATAGGCATTTCCATATGAAGGCATTTTCAAGACTCTTAAGCCCCGTGGAACTATACCCCTATCCAGATAAGCCATAAAGCTGAAGCGTTGCCACTGAAGATGCTTAAATGCACCCACCTTCCTCTCAAGCAATTGTAGTTTCTTGCCGAAGTGTGATGAAGTTTCTATGGTCATGAAACAGGCAGCATCGGTATCCATAGATGGTACAGAGACAAAATGCAATAAAGGATTGACTTCATTAGCCAACAGAGACTTAAGACAATTTGTAGTTTCCATAAAAATGGCTGCAATGACTCTCTCAATACTCCCAATGAAACAGCAAACAAAGAAAACTGCTACAAATCTGAGACGCTGCGAAAAATATCCAATAACGAAACACAAACATTGAGAAAAAAAACACCTTTATAAAACAGCAAAGCTTTCGGGTTACACACCCTTTTTCAATACTAATACAAGGTTCAATGAAACAATCCATTTAAATAAGAGTCAGTATTAATCACATGACATGCAGCCCAAAAATATATATATAAAGGTGCCATCTATGGATACCGATGCTACCTGTTCCATGACCATAGAAACTTCGGCAGACTTCGGCAAGAAACTACAATTGCTCTAGAGGAAAGTGGGTGCATTTAAGCATCTCCAGTGGCAACTCTTCACCTTTATGGCTTATTAGGATATGGGGTATAGTTCCATGGGGCTTAAGAGTCTTGAAAATGCCCTCATATGGAAATGCCTATCCAGACCTACTAAAATGTTGGCAGCAACTAAATATTAAATTAAGCCTTGATTACATGGTTCTCATGAATTACTTTTTTTCTAGTAGTGAGAAAGAATTAAAAGAAGAGATTGTGAATATGGAGACTGATGTTATGGCTATGCCTTGTTTTAATACTATGCTTAATTCCTACCAACAAATGCTTGATAGACTGCAAGCACTTGATGATCGACTGGAGGCAATTACGAAGCGAAAGCTACTACGGGGTATGGAAGATTTTCAAAAAGGCCATATCTTCTCTTGGCCGAAGAATGATGTACTTTTTCCAAATAATAAAAAGACTGTGGTACAAAAAGTTTCTATGGACACTCTTGATGACTTTTCTGAATCAGTATTGTTGTATTCGCCTTCTCGGGAACCAGCATCGGTTAATGAATCCAATAATATGGTCATGACTACACCTACCTTGGTTGCGTCACAATCAGCTGATGCAAATGCCGCCTCACGTTTGATTGGGGGAGAAATGGAGAGTGGGAATGATAATAGAAAAACCAATGATGCTAAAAAAATGCATCAGTCGACACTAAACCTTTTTCAAAAGTGTTTTCAACTAGACCAGCCAGAGAGAGTGAAAGAGCGATCTACATCGAGAGGGAGACCAATTATAAGGCAAACAGCACATCCAACCAAACGCAAGAACAACAGTCCGGCCAAGCAGGGGAAAATAATCTGACGATAATGCGAGGTATTTTAAATTTGTCAAACTTTATCCTGGAAGCTTCTCATTATGCATTGCTCCAGAAAGGCCTTAGTTTTATCCCGATGTCATGTGATGACTTAGTTGCTGCACTGACTGATCTCAAACAGTTTATTAGGAATGTAAATTTAAGTTATGTTTAAGGATAATATTTTTACTCAATCAGTTTGCAGAAGGCGTAGTACATTTGTACCCGTTAATATTCCTGTTCTTACAGCATATCATGACTTATGTGGAATAGAACTGAGATGTATATATTCAAATACAACTAAAAAACTTTATAATTTAACTTATGAAGGATTCTTAGCACTTAAAGAACTGCAGGTGGATAATAATATAGTCATCAAGCAGGCAAAGGGGGTGTGGTGGTAATTATGGATAGGGCTAAGTATTTAACATCTGTAACTGCCTTGCTTGAGGATGTTCATGCATTTAAAGCTATTACACCTGTTGATGTTAAGAAATGTATTAGCTCTGTCAATAAGATGATATATGACTTGCAACTTAGCGGTGATATTGATCTAGATCTATTTCATTTTTGTACTGTTCCTTGTCCTAGTGTACCACAATTATACAGTATACCAAAGATCCATAAGTCATTATGTGACCCTCCAATGCGACCCATCGTTTCTGGCAATGGTTGGCTCACTGAGCCTATTTCTGTTTACTTGCAGAAACAGTTGCAACCTTTTTTAGTACAATGTAACACTGTTCTGAAAGATACTACAGATTTTATTCTTAAGCTGAAACATTGGTTTAATGGTTTAAATGTTACTACCTTGAACAGAGGGGATTTTTTATTTGTGACTTTAGATATTTCATCTTTATTTACTGTTATACCAAATGAATATGGAGTTAATTCTATTTGTGATTTTTTGAGCATGCAGTCCTCATTACCAGCGAGGAATATTGAAAATATTTGTTACCTACTGGACATGGTCTTAACCAACAATATTTTTCTGTTTAACAAACAATTTTATTTGCAGCTTACTGGTGTGGCAATGGGCACACCAGTAGCTAACACCTATGCAAATTTAGTTTTATTTCAATGGGAAATGACATACATTTATGACAGTATTAATCCTTTGAATAAGAATGTATGCTTCTATCAATGTTTCATGGATGATTGTTTTTTAATTTGGAAAGGGTCCCCTGCTGAATTGATTGAATATATACATTATTTGAATAATACTACTGATTTCTTAAAATTTTAAATGGATTATTCAGATATTTCTATAACTTTCTTAGATCTCAAGGTTGAATTAAAGGAAGGTTTACTTAATACTGCTGTACACAGAAAGGAGGTTCATGCAGGCAGGTATATACACAACACCAGTATGCATGCCCCTCATGTTTTTAAAGGTATTGTGATGGCACAATTTTGTAGAATTAGCCGACTGAATACTGATGATATATGTTTTCTTTCCCAGTTAGATGAAACATTGGATAAATGTTTAAGCAGTGGCTATGATTCTGAATTACTATTAGCCATTAAAGCCAATACCATAGCGGATAGACAAACAAAATTGAAACCGATTTGTCTGTTACCAGATGAATCTTTACCTGATCTCAATAAGCGTGTATTGAAGGAAGATAAAATTAGATATATGACAACTTATAATACTATGACATATTTAGTTAAACATATTATTCAAAAATATGGGTTGTCTTGATGGCATCTGCGGACATCAGGGCTGTTTTAGGCAATAGACCATATTTTTCATATAGGAACATGAAAACATTAAAGAGCAGACTATGTTATAAAGACTTTAGAGAAAAATGTAGTCAACAAAGTTCTTCTAAACGTGGTACTCTTGGCTGTATGAATTGTACCTGTTGCATTGATATTATAGATTTTAATACTAGTAACACATTTATCTATCCTATAACACATAAAATGTATAAATTTAATATAGTAGCTACCTGTATTAGTAATAATGTTGTTTATTTAGCAACTTGCACTATGTGCTCTTCATTGTATGTGGGAAAAACAACTAGGAAGTTAAAAGAATGTATTATTGAGCATAAATCTGAGATAAGAAGGGCAAACGAAAAAAATGCCTTATATAAACATATAAGTATGCATAGAATTGAACATAAATTTAAATTTAGGGTTATTGATATGGTATATACATCAATTGGGGGGGTGATATCAATAACCTTTTAGAAATAAAAGAGTATGAATGGATACCAAGATTATCAGCTGATTGTTCACCTGGTTTAAATTCTGCTGTTACATTAAAACCAGTTTTGGTTAAGTTACAACGTACTAGGTTATGCTGTTAGATGTTAAATATAAGCAGATAGGTTTATGAATTTATTTATATAATTGTATTTCATATGTGTAAAAATTGTATTTATATTTTATTGTTAGTAATTTAATGCTTTGTAGTTGTCACATGATTTTTTTGGGCTGCATATCATGTGATCAATACGGACTCTTATTTAAATGGATTGTTTCATTGAACCTTGTATTAGTACTGAAGAAGGGTGTGTAACCCGAAAGCTTTGCTGTTTTATAAAAGTGCTTTTTTTCTCAACGTTTGTGTTTCTTTATTGGATATTTTTCTCAGCATCTCCGATTTGTAACAGGAATCTATTCCTCCAGCATGTTCTGTTTATTGTGGTGACAAGGTTTAGGTCCCTAGAGTGTGTAGCTTGGAGGGACTGGGATTTCTTTAAGTGGAGCATGTTCAATAGCTCTGGGTATGACATAGCTTTATATGTTAGGCAGAGATTGCCTCTGAGTAGGCGATATGCGATGGAGTAAAGCTGGAGTTTTTTGAGACGGTCTGCATAGGGCATCTGTTTGAGGCCAGTAATCCTCTTTCTGAAGTATTTCTGCGGCCTTTCCAGTTGTTGTAGATGTCTTGTGAGGTACATACCAAAAGGGGCGTTGTACTCTATAATGGGTCTAATGAGTGATGAGTAGAGGGGAACAATGACCTCTTTTTTTTCCTGGATGAGAAACCTTTTGTGATGAGGTGTGCCACACAGAAGGATTTCCTGACTACTGTGGTGATATGATTATCAAAGGAGAGACTATTATCCACCTGTGTCCCAAGTTCTCTTATCACACTTTCGGTGTTAAGTAGACTACCACCTATGTGATAGCTCATGGGTACATAGTTTTTACCAAAGTGGATGACAATGTACTTTTTGGCATTGAGCTTGAGGCCATGGCTTTGACACCAGGCATCTGTCTCAGTGAGGCCCTTTTGTAGGATGTCCACATCATTAGGAGTTTCAATTATGGCTCCTAGTTTGCAGTCATCTGCAAACTTCGTTAGCCAAAGACCTTCCGTGTTAGCCTGTACTTCAGAAAAGTAGATACCAAACAGGAGAGGACCCAGGACTGAACCCTGTGGTACTCCACTTGTCACTGGTCTAAAGTCGGATTTGGAGTCTGCTACTTTCACAGTGTGGGTTCTGTCAGTGAGCCAGTTGGCAACCCATCTTGTGACATAGGGATTTATACCTAGTTTATTGAGTTTATCTATAATTCCAGAGTGGGGGATGGTGTTGAAAGCCTTGGCGAGATCTAGATAGGCTGTGTGACCCACCTTATCCTCGTCTACGGCTTTGGTGACTGCTTCAAAGAAGTCAATCAGATTTAGGAGACAGGATCTGCCTTTTACAAACCTGAACTGGGTGGGGTCCAGAGTTTGGAGATTGCCAATGTCTTTGTTTATAAGTTCCATGATGATACGTTCCATGGCCGTGCAGACCAAGCTCATTAGGCTAATGGGGCGGTAGTTCCCAGGGTCCGTGGTGGCTTCCCCTTTGTGGAGTGGGATAACTGTTGCTGTGCACTATTCAGTGGGCACAAAGCCTGAGGTGAGGCTATGACTGAACATGGTGCTTAGGTGGGGTGTCAGTTCATTCTATAGTTCATGTTGAATGCAGCCTTGGATGTTGTCAGGTCCCATGGATGCTGTGTTCTTGGCTTTGGAGAGTGTGCTTTTTCCCTGTGCAGTTGTGATTACAGGAACTTGCATTCTTCTGGTATAGAGATGGGCCATTTAGAGGGTGAGGGGCGGGGCAAAGTTAGCACTGAACCTATCTGCAAAGATGTTGGCAATATCAGTTTGTTCTGTATATTTAGTGCCATTGTGCTGTAACTCAGAGCAAATCTGAGTGTTGCCATTGAGATTCTTGACATAGCTATAGAATGCTTTGTGGTTGTCTTTAGAATCAGTGGTGATTTTGTTTTCATAGCTAGCTTTGGAGGATTTTATTGAGACTGACCTGGGAGTTCTTCCAGTCATGGGATTTTGCTCTTTTTGCAACCGTTTCTTTCTTCTACTGTAGAGTTTGTTTATGGCAGGAAACCACCAGATTGACCTCCTTTTTTTGGAGGACAGCATCTTGGTTCTTTTAGGGATAGCATGATCCATGCACTCATGTAAGTGCTTATAAAGTGCATTTGTGCAGGATTCAGCAGTCGTACCTCTATTGCCCGTCTGCATGGGTGTCGTGAATTTTGCCAATTCTGTCTTAAGAAGCATGAAGTTGGCTTTGGAGAAGTTTTTTACAGTGGATTCCCTAATGGGGGGTGGGGGCGGGATGTGGATGTCTAGGCTGATTAGCTTGTGGTCGGATATGACCAACAAGGAATTTACCTCTGGTGTGGAACACCAGTCGCCCATGTTGGTAATGACCAGGTCTGGGATACTGCTGCCCCAGGTGGGGGTGTGGATAAATTGATCCACGGCATTGGAATTTATGAATTCCAGAAAATGTTGAGCAAAAGAGTTGGTACATGAGTAGTTTTCCCAGTTAATGGTGGGGTAGTTGAAATCGCCCATTATTAGGGTGTTGGGTTGTACCCTAATATTTACCAGTGTATCAAGAAATGAGGAGTGGGAATCCTGGGGCATGGTGGGGGATCTGTAGCAAGTTACAATTTGGATTGTGGTGTTGCCCAGAGTTAGTTGCACTTGGATAATCTCGGATGCATTATGCTGAGCAACTAGCCTGGAGGTGTGGATATCCTTAATGAATATGGACATGTCTCCATCTTTAGTGTTTCGATCCAGGTTAGGTGGCCGAAAGGTGTGGTATGAATTATAGCCTGGTAATGCAGGGGTGCTCTCTGGAGCCTTCAACCAGGTCTCTGTCACTGCACAGATGTCGATGTTCTCTATTTTAATGAGTGCCTCGAGTGAATGCATTTTGATGTTTAGACTTCTAGCATTGAGCAGCATTACCATCAGATTTTGCTTGCTTGTACCTGTTACGGTGGTGAATTTGTCATTTGACCCTTGCCCAAAAAAGGCACTATAGGGGTGGCAAGAGCCTTAGCCAGTATCTGAAATCCCAAGGGCATCAGGTGCAGGCCATCTCTGGCAAAGCATCGTGGTCTGCCGATCATGTCATCCCAGGCAGACAGATAGGATCCCCTTAGAATGACACCAGAAGCTTAGCCAATTGTTGAAGTCAATCATTTTGTCATTGTACTGCGGTATCATTCTGGGTGATGGCAGGATGTTACTCAGGGCCAGGGTCATACCTGCCTGGGCTACAACATTGGAGAGCTCCTCCATGTCTCTTTTGATGTAGTCCAGGGAGGTATGTATCAGATCATTCACACCAACATGGACAATGATAGAGTCATATTTGTACTTGTTGTGGAGTGTTCTGAGTGTGTGCATTATGTGGCGGATCCTGGCACCTGACAGGCAGCTGACAGTAACTTTCTCCTTGTTTAGCCTGGTGAGTGGAACATCAGTGCGCCTGACTATAGAGTCTCCTATGACTAGAATGTTGGGTATGTTGTTATGCCTTATGGGCTGTTGTTGAGTGGCACACTGAGTTTGTGGGCTATGTGTCATTTGGGTTGTGCTGGGGGTGGAGGTTGCATGTGTTTCTGCTTTGGAGGTCTCTATTGCTTGAGCAGATTGTTATTGAGAGCCTCCATGAATGTAGGTGCGTGTTTTCTGTTGCGATGTGTGTGTTTTGGTGGTGTAGGTTTTGAGGGACTATGTGATGAATGTGGTATGGTGTAAGAAGAAAATAAATTGGTCAAGTGGGAGACAAGACCAATATATACAAATATTTAAATAAATTAATGAATAAATGAATAAATGAAAGGAAAATATTTTTCCGTTCATTATGTTTTATTCAAACACTACTATGTATCACAGTACCTTTTGTACAATATTATTTGTTTCTATAAATAAGTCTGTTTCCTGTACTTGTATAAATGCCCAATGGCTCTGACCATGGCTGAAATGAGTCATTGTATCAGTCCACCTAACAGTTAAGAAAGCTAAATAAACAAATAAAAGCTTCAGATACATGGTTACTTACTATCACATGTTGGACAGCAGCTTCCTCTTTGCTTACTTGGATGGCTACAGTGAGCTGGAGGACAATTACGGTCTAGATGGTCACAAGATACTTTTCCAGCCTATGAGAGACAAGGGTACAACCATGAACAAGAAATGTTATTTTATTTTTATTTTAAATTTGTTAACCAGGGTAGAGCACTTATCCCATTGGATGCATTTCAGTCTCAGCCACGGAAAACACACTAATTATACAATTTATACAGAGAAAATGCAATATATACATATATTATACACAAAGTCAATATCATAGTGGGCTTGAGAGAATAAAGGCAACATATGTATGAGATTATATACAGAGTAAATGAAAAAATACAGTATAAACAAGAATTATATAAAGAGTGGAAATCAAAGATGGCATGCTAAAATCACAATTAAAAATATTGTCAGAGCAATGTTGTAGGCAGAAGAAAAGACTGGAGAGCTTAAGTTATATGACCAGAGAGACAGAAGTTTCATTATCCTACAGTCTTGTAATGTGCTTTTATTTGTGAATGGAAAATGGGTGAGAGAAATGATCTTTAAAAAAAGGACAGATTCCCAGAGTTTGGGATCAAGGTCTAAGAAAGCATGGTCTGTGCAGTAAAGGCTAGTTTAGGGGGTTTTAAGGAGAGGACGTGAATAGTTAAGATGCTTCAAGTTGTATGTTGATGCAACTTTGAGTGGTCTAGAAGCTAGAATTAAAACCAATGGAATAACCGTATATATAGTGGTTAGTAAAATCCAACAAAAATGGTCCAGGTGACACAGGAAAATGGTAATAAAACGGTCAATTAAAATTAAATGCAACTCAACCTCCAGGATTAAATTACCATATTTCCATTAAACCTTATTTGGTTAGGAGGTCTGAGAAGTTTTGATGTATTTCTAACAAGTGGGTTGTTCCCAGTAAGTCTTATGGCATTGATACTGGGGGACAATGTTTAGTAACATGTGCATATGTTTATTTGAAGAAATTTGTTTTTTATAAGTTTTTTATGTGCATTTACATTGAAGGTTATGAAGGGATTTTACTATGCATTTTGTGAACACTTTACGGTGCAAATGTAGACAGTGTGTGTGTGTGTATATATATATATATATATATATATATATATATATATATATATATATATATATATAGATGGATAGATAGCTTTAAATGTTTTGGCACACTTTTTATCTAGGGGAAGTTAAATAGGAGGGGTATTTTGTGTTTTCTTGTACTTGAAAAAGCCCTGCATTTGAGTCAGGGTGAAAGCACGTGTGGTAAATAATTGAGAGGCAAGTAGAAAGTCAGCATGCTGTTTCACAGGTAGCCACTTAGCTTTTTCAATGATTTTGCAGTGGTGTTCATTTCTTGGAGGGAGACTGATGAATCTGCAAATGGCATTTGAAATGGACTAACTAGCAGATACATTTATTTTAGAAGCTGCAGCAATTAGCAGGAGACAGTATTCTAACTGAGCTATGGCATTTATATAAGGTCCGGATAGAAAATGGAAGACTACATTAGAGTACAATATTAGAGAGTTGTTTTTCTGAGTGTGTGTAGCCCAGGTGGAGTTGGAAATTTAGGAAAGGGTCAAACCAAATCTCTAGATATTTGAATGAAGTGACATTTTCAATAATGTCATTAAGAGGAGATAAAAGTGAGCTATTGCCTAGTGCCAAAAATGAATGCTTTTGTTTTAGAGGAGTTTAGTAGCAATTATTTGTCACTAACCCATTGAATAAGAGCATGAAAATCAGCCTGACATTTGAGTTCAAGAAAAGAAACATAATGGTTGGAGCTGAATAGGACCATGCCATCAGCATAAAGCAGGAGACGAACATGGGGTAAGTCAAAAGAAGATTTGTTACTGTAGATAGCAAAGAGGAAGGGTGCCAGAATAGACCCCTGAAGGACAAATTTCTGCAGAGGGTCTGATGTTGAGGTTGATGAATTGAACTTAACTGAGACGTGGTGGTTAGAGAGGTCGTTTTTGAACCAGGGCAGTGTATAGTAACTAATGCCTGTTTCAATGAGATGGTCTAGAAGAATTGAGCGATCAATTGACCAGAGGCTCTGTGAGGCCAGCAGAAATTGCCCCACTAATTAAGCCTTTTCCATTTCAAGAAGAATGTTGTCACTGAGTGTCCAGATAGGTATGGATGTACTGTGACAAGACCAAACGCCATGCTGCTTTTGAGAGAGAATGTGATATTGGTTTTGTACTGATATATTGATATTGGTTGATAAACTGACTGAGTTGCAAAGAAAGTACTTTTTTCAGAATCTTTCCCAGGGTAGGGAGAATAAAAATGGGCCAAATGTCTGACGGAATGGGGAGACTGGGTGGTTTTACTATGGCATACTTCCAGAACTTAGACATGGTATTAATTGTAATGCACAGGTTGTAGATGTGCTTCAGCGGGGTCATGATGTTGTCTCTACAGTGATAAACCATGGGTGAAGGCTGTCAGTACCTGTGGGGGTGGGTCTAACAAGTTGAATCTGTCCTCGGATATGATAGTTCTGAAGTAGAATGCAGTTTGAGATTGGCTACAGAAAGGGCTGGGAATGTTATTAAAATGAGAAAGGAAATCATAAGCAGAAAGTTGAGGGGATATGGAATTTATGGAGGAAAGGCTCTTCATCCTGTAAGACAGTTGACCTCTTTCCAAAATTTTTTGGGTGATTTTATTAGTGACTTTTATTACAGTATACAGCTTGCTTGACGTGTTTGTGAAGCTGGGTATATAGCACTGTCTGTTTTTAGCAGGAGGAAGTGCTTTCCAAGAATGCCATGCTTTGTCTCTCAGTTGTAGTAAAGCTGTAAGCTCATAGCTTAACCAGCAGTTAGTTTTAGGTTTGTATTGTCTTTGTATTACAAGTAAGTGGGAGCTTTGCAGGTCAAGTCAGTACAGAGGTGAGTAGTTCTGCAGCAGTGATAGGGTCAGATGAGTTCAAAACTGGTGACCAGTCAATTAAGGAGAGGGTGAATTTAAGTTTATTAACGTTATTCATTGAGTTGTTACAGAAAAATATGAGCTTTTGGGGTCTACATTTACATATGGATGATGGATATTAAATCAACTAGGTCAGTAGTCACTGTGGGTGGTAGGATGAGATATGAGCTGGGAGAGGACTAACTGCATTAGAAGAGTATTCAGGTCACTGGAAACAGAACTGAACAGGGTGAGATTAAAGTCTCCAAGTATCATGACATTTTTGATGTTATTTGTGGAGGAAGTTATTTCTTTTAGTAGGTTATTTATTTTGAGAATGAAGACAGAGATGGCAAATATGCTACAGTGAGATGTGGTATGGTATTCTCATGAGAGGGACTGGATGCATGTAGCCAGACAGAATAATTATTTGTGTTACCGTTTCCTTGAGCAAGTATTAGAACATATAAATGTGCCTGGTCTGGAGTCAAGAAATGTTGGAAAGAGGATTGTTAGCCTTAACCCTTGATTCTGTGACAGCAACTAAACTATGCAAGGAAATAAAGGCATTAATCTGGTCAGTATTGTTTCATATACTTTGTGTGTTAATTAGTATATAGGAGAGTGGACATGGACCCGGGTTAGCTTTGATATTATCTTGAAGGTGCAGTAGGAGTAAAGGCTGGTGAAAGTTTATGGATATGATTAGGGAGGTGCATGAGTAGATTATGAAATGATAAATGAGTGCATGTGCAGAGACAGATAAGCAGGAGTAATTAACTGATGTAGTTGGAGGGATAAGTGTGGAATAATATGGTAATGGAGGGAAGATGGACAATATGTATGGACTACTAAACTCTAAATGAAGAGAATATAGCATAGCAGTATTAAACAGACCAGGGTGAAGTAAGAGGGGGAGCACATGACGGAGTGAATGATACTGTAGATCTTGTTTGGAGGAATAGTAATGAGTGTTAGCAGGAGGAACAAAAGAAGGTATTTATGAAAAAAGTAAACTCTGCGGTAAGGAAGAGAAATACATATAGTGTTATATATTAAAGTTGGAAAGAAGCACATCTAGGTAGAAAGAATGTTAATAGTTGCTTGAGTGTCACAGTATAAACTGGAATGTTTGTGTGGTGTTATGTTAAATGACATGGGTGTGGAAAGAAGAAAATAAATGTAGAAAAACGTGAGGTGGCTGGGGAATTGGTGGGAGAGGGGGAAAGCGGTCTAGAAATCACACAGAGTTGAGTCAATCTGCCTATGCAGCCTCAGTGAATAAGAACATTCACTGGTAAGCTGATATATAAGGTTAGCTTTATGTTCCAGAAAAAAAAGGAGAAATATTTTTAAGAATTAAAAAATAATATTACTAACCAGAGTTAATCGACTAAATCAAAATTATGGTGGGGTGGGATCACAGCTAAGTTTATTTACTTATTTTGTTGTTAAAAATCTTCTTCTTCTTTCGGCTGCTCCCATTAGGGGTCACCACAGCAGATCAACTGTTTCCATTTCTTCCTGTCCTCTGCATCTTGCTCTGTCACACCAACCACCTGCATGTCCTCTCTCACCACATCCATAAACCTTATCTTAGGCCTTCCTCTTTTCCTGTTACCTGGCAGCTTCATCCTTAGCATCTTTTTCCCAATATACTCTGCATCCCTCCTCAACACAATGTCCAAACCAATGTAATCTTGCCTCTCTGACTTTGTCTCCAAACTTTCCAACCTGGGCTGACCCTCTAATATACTTATTCCTAATCCTGTCCATCCTCATCACACCCTGTGCAAATCTTAACATCTTCATCTCTGCCACATCAAGCTTTGACTCCTGCCTTTTTGCCAATGCCACTGTCTCCAACCCATATAACATAGCTGGTCTCTTGTAGACCTTCCCTCTCACTCTTACTGGTACTCATCTCTCACAAATCAATCCTGACACTCTTCTCCAGCCACTCCATCCTTCCTGTACTGTCTTCTTCACCTTTCTTCCACACTTACCATTACTCTGAACTGTTGGTCCCAAGTACTTAAACTCATCCCCCTTCGCCACCTCTACTCCCTGCATCCTCACCATTCATCTATCCTCCCTCTCATTCACACACATATATTCTGTCTTAGTCCTGCTGACCTTCATTCCTCTTCTCTCTAGAGCATATCTCCACCTCTCCAGGGTCTCCTCCACCTATTCCCTACTCTCACTACAGATCATAATGTCATCTGTAAACATCATAGTCCACTGGGACTCCTGTCTGATCTCGTCTGTCAACCTGTCCATCACCATTGCAAATAAGAAAGGGCTCAGAGCTGATCCCTGATGTAATCCCACCTCCACCTTAAACGCATCCGTCACTCCCACCGCAGACCTCACCTCTGTCACACTACCCTCGTACATATCCTATACCACTCTTACATACTTCTCTGACACTCCTGACTTCCTCATACAATACCCCAACTCCTCTCTAGACACCCTGTCATATACGTTCTCTAAATCCACAAAGACACAATGCAACTCCTTCTGACCTTCTCTGTACTTCTCCATCAACACTCTCAGAGCAAACATTGCATCTGTAGTGCACTTTCCTGGCATGAAACCATACTGCTGATCACTAATCATCACCTCCCTTCTTAACCTAGCTTCCACTACTCTTTCCCATAACTTCATGCTGTGACTGATCAGTTTAATCCCTCTGTAGTTGCTACAGTTCTGCACATCACCCTTATTCTTAAAAATTGGTACCAGAACACTTTTTCTCCATTCCTCAGGCATCCTCTCACTTTCCAAGATTTCATTAAACAATCTAGTTAAAAACTCCACTGCCATTTCACCTAAACACCTCCATGCTTCCACAGGTATGCCATCTGGACCAACAGCCTTTCCGTTCTTCATCCTCTTCATAGCTATCCTTACTTCCTCCTTGCTAATCCACTGCACTTCATGATTCACTATCCGCACATCAACCAACCTTCTCTCCCTCTCATTCTCTTCATTCATCAACCCCTTAAAGTACTCTTTCCATCTGCTCAACACTCTCTCCTCGCTTGTGAGTACTTTTACCTCATTATCTTTTATCACCCTTACCTGGGCACGTCTTTACTAGCTCGGTCCCTCTGTCTAGCCAATTGGTACAGGTCCTTTTCTCCCTCCTTAGTGTCCAACCTTTTATACAACTCTTCATACTCCTTATCCTTAGCCTTTGCCACCTCTCTCTTTGCCATGCACCTCATCTCCTTATACTCTTGTCTACTTTCTTCATCTCTTTGACAATCCCACTTCTTCTTCTCCATATAGTTTGATTCAAAGACAGAAGTTCTCCAAGCAATTGTCAAGTGGATGGGAACTAGATGAAGATTGTCAAATGTCACTTGCAGTTTTGTAAGCCTTAGCAAAGTCAGGCAGTTACTAAACAGTTTAGAACTTCCAATTATGTTTGAATTGTGCAGTTATATAATTATTTGTTGGATCCTGAAAAATGCTGTACTTGCTCCATTCAAGTATATAATTAAAACAAAACAGAATGTTCCAGAGTTGTTCAGGATATAATGCATTTCCAGTACTGCAAGGGAAGCCTCAAATCCAAACAGAGTTTGGCCAATCTGTAATACAGATAATAGACATCTTTAGGCACCAGCAAACTCTGTGGATGTTGGGGCCCCCTGTTCCTGGGGGAGGGGGGGCTCAACCACAGCAAGTTATCTTATCTAAATATTTTGTAACATGTTTGTCAAACCACCAAAAGCTAGTACAGCAATCTTGTATACTAAACCAGGTGGGTAATAACTCTTATTTATATCTCCTTTAAAATTCAAAGATATATCTGGTTATAGTAGCAGTGTAACAGGCTTCACAATTACATTAAATACTTTACCATTCACATAGTGCCCGTGGCTTAGTTTAACCATACTTGTAGACATTCTCACCACTAAAACTTACAGCATAGGCAGTTTTAGATACCTGCAATACTCATGGCTGCAGTGGGTCCTCGGGATCATCTTTGACTGTGTGGAGGGCTGCTGGTTGGGGAAAAATGATGAGAAAAAAATGTATTAATTTCCTGATTACACTCTGCAGCCTGAACAGGGCTGTGAAATGACCCTGTTGAGATAAAGCTGATGAGTAGGTAAGCACTATACAGCTTAGCAGCCCAGGGTGACTGATCTCAGTGCAAATAAGAACTGATGTTTCCAATCTACTGAGATGGTTTTCTCTTTCACAGAGTTTTATAAATACTAGCAGAACACCAGATGCTATAATTCTTGACGTCTTTGCTGAAGAATTCAGCACAATGCCAAAAGTAATAGCAGAATAAGGGCTCAAAATCATGAACACTTTTTAAATATTACTCTAATTTAGTTAAAAAGGTACCAGAATAACACTTTTTGCATCAATGAGAATGTTTTTGGACAATAAAAAGTCCAAAATTCTGATGTCTGGATTTATTGAGTCTCTGTAATCCTGACTGATTTACCAGCATATCAAACTTTTTATGAAGAACAGAGCAAAATTATGAGCAAAATCGGGTAAGGTCTGTGAAATCAGGGACTCTGACCGGTATGCATTACTCCTCAATGAGGTAAATAAAATTGACTTACCCCTGCTGCATTTAAAATTGACTTACCCCTGCTGCATTTAAAATTGACTTACCCCTGCTGCATTTTGACAACTGATAAACAGCAGTCACTAATCTTGTGTGGCAGTACAAATGTTGCACAATGTATTGCTTTTTGCTGAAAGAAGTACAAAACTAGTATTGCTATGCAGCATGTGTGTGTGTGTGTGTGTGTGTGTGTGTGTGTGTGTGTGTGTGTGTGTGTGTGTGTGTGTGTGTGTGTGTGTGTGTGTAAAAATTATCACTGTTTTCTTGTCTGTGCATGCACCCAATAATGCCAGGACACATGCATTACTCTTTGAGCTATCAGTAAAAAATGCAGCTAACAAGTTATTATATTTCAAAAGTGAGGCGTAAAATATATCACAGAACATTCAGACACTTAGATCTTCTAGGAGTCTGGTAGCATCCCCAGACTGTATAAATGAATACACTGGAGCTCCCTTAATCATCCTTGACTGTGTGGGGGCCCCACAAAAGGTGTTGCTGGTTGGGGAAACATTTATCATTTTTTCTGATTATGCTCTTTAACCTGAGAAGGCCTGTGTTATGATCCTGTTAGGATAAAGCTGATAATGGCCTCTGCTCCCAATCGCACCAATTCTAAAACCAGCTCTGCTCAGATGTGTGTGTACAGAAAGCTGCTGTAGGTAATGCAGGGAGTGGGGGCTCTTCAATTTTCATCACAATCAAACCTTAGATATGTGCACAGGGGGTCATTATAGCTTGTGTTTGGACTGAGGACAGTGTGGTCATTGTGTCTTTTACTTTACTCATAGACCTCAGAGGTGTGCAAAGAAGGTTACTGTTGTTCGTCTGGTCAGGAAAAAACAGATGAACAGTTGGGGGTTCAGTTCAAGCAGCTTTAATACACACAAGCACATCAGGAATGAGGCTTAGTAACTTAAACTTAAATAAACTTATAAACAGACTGACTACCACACTCATACATGTTAACACTCTGGCTGTTCTCTCAAAATGGCACTGCTGCCTACACATGCTCACTACTTATACGCATGTGCCTACATCTTGAAATGCTTCTTAAAGTTACATACACACACTCTGCTCTACAGATACTATAGATTGTGTAAGGGCAGTGTAGTGTCTAGGGGCAATAGATTAGAATACATTACTCATCATTACTTAGTTCATTATCCTCAAAATCACAGATCAGGCACATATACAGGTGGCTACTTTGGGGGTTAGGGGTGAGTAGTGAAGTGGCATTACATATATATATATATATATATATATATATATATATATATATATATATATGTCAGCAGTCACTTGAAATACATGACTGTGGCAATTCAACCTCTGCTTTCATCCCCACATAGGACCTATCTACCTGCACAATAATCGGTTTGTTAGTTTATCATGAGCTACTATTTTGTCAGCTTTGAACATTAAACTTTGAGCACAACTTATGTCTTCCTTGAAAGAAAATAAAATATAAGACTGAAATTCCATTCTAACTCATGATTTTGGTTAGGCAATCATTGGAAAAGGCTGTAAAAATGCATCCCAGAGCATCTACAACCCCTATGGCTTCTGGGGGCACCAGCTTAATTGAGTTATTTCCTAAATGTGTATTACTTTGCTGTTTTGACCAGGAAAGATGTGCTGAAAGGATGCAAGAAAAAATGAAAGTTGAACAGCAACAATGAATGTCCTTCCTTAATCATAATTTCTGTTCAGGCCATCATTAGATGAAACAAAAAAATTAAATGCATTTCAAAGCATATAGAAAGTTATGGTTTCCTGAAAAAGCTAAAGAGTAAGACACGATGTGAGAAAAGGAAGAAAAAAGTAATGTTCATGGTATGGGGAGCCCATGATGGGGAAAACAGAGGGGAGGACTGGAGGCTGTGTAAGTGTGGATGGGGGGTGGGGTGGGCTGAAACAGTAGGCAGTACTTAGGGTGCCATTTCACCTAAGTCCAGACCCATACATAGAGTTGTATCTTTGTTGCAGCTAAATGCCAGTAACTTTAAATGTCCCTGTGTGAGCTGGGCCAACACACAGCAGTACATAAGTGTCTTGTAATGTAAGAGCATAGCTGCAACAGGTCAGTCTGTGGTACTACTCCTAAACGTTTGCAGCTTGAACTAAAAGGTGGCTTAGGAGGGGTGGCAGTGGCAGGGTAATACTGAGACTGGAAGTGTCCAGGCAGCCCCTAACTTGACATTTATTGGAGGACCCCCAAAATACTAACACCAGTCCTGTCAGATCAAATTGATAGTTACAACTAGCAAAGTATAATAATTAAAAAAAAATCATAGCTGTCACCTAAAATAGTTAATATAAACTAGTTATCAGACTTTTACCAGAGGTAACAAACAAGATGGTGGAGGAATCAATAGGCTAGAATTTAAGTAGAGTTGAATGAACAGACAGTACACTGTCAAAAGACATTTTAGTGAACTGTTAACATCTACAGGCTGGCTATAAACATTTGACTGCATTTAAATCAGTACATGTTTTACTACACAAATTACAATGTTCATGGAGGCAACTGTTGACATTACTATGATACACCTTTGTGTTCATTTCTCTTTCTATGGAACCTCATAAAACCTGAAGAAAAACATTGCTCACTCTCAATTCAAATTTCAAGAAGGGTACTGTTAAAATTCAGCTATGAAATCTGTATACCATACTTGTAAATGCCAATAATGCATTATAAATGAAGAATGCAAGCAAATAGCCACATTTAAACAAAGGTTTAGCAAACTAAAGCATGCAAAAATAATTTGTTTCCAGTAAAGATTCTTTTCTCCAGATGAGATATATAAGCAATGATACCTTACAGGTTGGACTACTACTCTGGAGCTGTCCATCCCAGAAGGTCCATTATTTCCCTATAATACCTACACTGTAGGACATCACACACTTAGAAAATGGTCCCAGAGTTTATGTTTGTTGATATTACACTACTATATATTGTATTTACCGGAATGTGCATTTTTGTATGTTTTTGCTTGTTTTGACAAAAAATAGCTTCTTTATGTACTGTGATATTGCTTTGTTTTGAACTTATTGCAGTTCTTAAGTATGTATTTATTAAATGCAAAGCAGCTGATAATAAGATATCTTAATCATTGTAAATAATAACTTCATTAATAGCCTGCATTTTTTATTTTTTAAACAGAAAGAATAATCCTACATTTATAACATATCTTCAACTTTTTGATGCGTTATTACTTGTATCTTTCTTATTTTTTTGACTATGTCTACAAAAAGACATATGAATATGTGTTTAATTTTTTATCTGTATTGTTTATTCAGTTTTGCATATATTTTATATTTTATATGTTGTTTTCTCTCTTAAATGTAAGATAAATACTTATGTTAAATAAATAAGGGACATGCTGTTTTAGCCGCTCAGTTTAAAAGATTTTCTCACATCAGAAGTTACTGTGACTCACAGTTATAGCCAGTTGCTCTCCAGCCTGCCAACAACTAGGAATGTGATACCTTATTAACTGAGTACTGGCAGCTGAATAATTACAAATGAAGAAACCTGAATATTAATAGCACAATGTTTCACAAATACGTATACTGTTTTCCAAGTAATATGGCCTTAAATTGTTCACAAGAAATATCATTTTGTTGACAGCTCCAAGAACTGAAAGACAGACATATTCAAAACAGTAATGCCTCTTCATCATTTTTCTACAGTTGGCTAAGCTGATGCATATCATCTTTATTTAATTGAGCTTCTCTGGTACTTTTGTGTGTGTTTTATTATTCTTTAATATGCATTTGTGTGTATGCATATTTACATTTGTGTACCATGTCTTTAAGTATAAAACTCTTTAGAATAGTTCTGCTGACAGTGAGGTTTATTTATTTTTTTGTTTGTTTGTTTTGCAATGGGGATTGCTAGCCTTGATTGCATGCATGCTTTATTTTCCTCCTCTTCCTGCCTGCACTATGACATTTCCTGTTTGTAGAATTTATGCCTTCCTTTTCATTAAGAAGTTACTTTTTACCTTTCCAGTGCCTTTTACCTTTTCTGATCTGGTAATGTACTTTATTCCTGAAAGGTTTGTTTAATTTATGCCAGACTCCTAATTTCTGTTTGGTTTTGAATTATGTCATTTTTATGCAGATATATGGTGCTCATTTATCTGTGAGGGTTTGATGTTATTAGCTTAGTTACATTTTACTGTAGCTGGTCTAACCTGTTTTTTTGAGAATGATCCTGTATTTTAGAGTGCTTTCTGTAAAATAAATAAATAATAATATCCCTGTATTAATTATCTTGTTAAATGAAGTTTACAGTTACAGTTTGTCCATTTTCTATTTCATTGTTAGTACAGTTACATACGTATATCAACAGAAAAAAGAACAAAAAGGGAGTTTAAGAAGGCAAGTTAGGCTATGATATACCTCTTCTAATGAAGGTCTGCTATCCACATGATGAATACCTGCTACAGCTACTGGCAATATTTGGCTAAGTTCAACAAACATATATCAAAATATCAAGAGATACAGTAATTCAAAGAGAAGGAAACATGATACAGGTATTTTCACTATCACATTAGGCATGTTCATTTTATTGAGATATAAGTTGTGGAATAAGTCATACAAACTGGTCAATTTTCATTGTAATATATAGGGAGCTGATTGGTGGTGGTGATAACACTATACACTAACTCACAATGCCATGTATTAACTATAAAGAGGAATGGAACTGAATCACTTCTCAGAATTGTAAATTCTAGTTACAAAGGCATGTACTGGCAAAGTGTAGCAAAGAAATTACTGGCAGCAAAACAACTGTGGAATGGAGGAAAGTGCCAAATGATAAATGCATAAATCATTGCACACAGGTTGATGGGTGCATAGAAAACTTCAGCAATGTTATGAAATAAGTAATGACAATAGATGATGAATAAACTAGACCAAAAAAGAATTATACCAGGCACTGTGAATGTACATGCAAAATAAAGATTACATTAACAAACTCAAGAGAATGTAAGAAAAATCAAGTTCAGATTAATTATGCTGCTTAAGCCTAACCACCATGGAAGCAAAATAGTGTAAAGCATGCATAAAAATAAAAGTTAAGAGGCACATCATTAAGTGAATTCAAAGCAAGTTGAAATAAATAAATAAGTCTTAATAGATTTCTTACACCAGTGTGTGTCTGGCACCCCACCAAAGACACTTAGAGAGTAAGTTCTAAATTAGTGTGGCATGGAATTCAAAACGTTCATGCCAAGAGGATTCAATCTGTCCCATTGGAATCACTAGAAGCCCTGGCTAACTGTTGAGATGACACAAGCCAGGCAGAACTATAAAAGTACAGTAAAATACAGGTTTTGTGCCAAGCAAATGGAGAACAGCCACAGTCAGTCCCTTGCATAGGACCCTTCAACAGATCCAGGCAATTACAGACTCAAAGGTCTGACCAGCCTTATATGGAAAGTCATAGAAAGAATTATCATGGAACTAATTGATAAGGACATAGGGAACCTCCAAACAATGGACTTATCTCATTTTGGATTTGTCAAGGGCAGCTCATGTTTACTCAACCTGGTAGACTTATTTGAAAAGGTAATCAAAGCAAGGGATAAAGGCAAAATGGTAAACACCACATATCTTGACCTGGACACAGTTTTTGATCCATTTTCCCACTCAGACATAGCAGAAAAGTTAAATAAATTAGGAATAAACCTTTACATAACTTACTGGTTTGCCAGCTGGCTCAAAGAGAGGATATAGAAGATCAAAATAGGCGAAGCTACCTCAACAAGCAGATCAGTCGCCAGTAGAGTCCCCCAGGGTTCAATACATGGTCTTCTCCTGTTTGGCATCTACTTCTCTGAAGTATAAGCCAACACCAAATGGCACTGACTGACAAGGTTTACAGATGACTGCAAGTTATCACCAGTCACTGAATCTCCAAATGACTTAGCCATCCTGCAAGAAGGTTTGTCTTAAAAAAATGATTAATGCCAAAATTATGTATGAACCTAAATGCCAAAAAAGTGCTTTATCATATCCTGTGGGAAATCAGCTACCCTAGGGAACTACCACATTGACAATACACCACTATGGATTGACCTACACAACAGTCAAGCAACATTTGTCCTCTGTCTTAAGAATGCACTTCTACATTGCAGCTTATAAACAAATGATCATGTCTAGATCTAGAGCTGTCTTTGTCCACCTTTATTCAGCCCACATTAGGCCAGCCACTGAGTATAATGCCCTGTTTGACATGTATCTGTCCAGACACATGTAGCAACTGGAACGGCCACATAGATACCTTATTAACAGGATACAAGGCCTAAATAACATGTCCTATATGGACCATTTCAAAGCAATATCACTGAACACCATATCCCGCAGACTGCTAAGAGGTGACTTGTGTCTGTCATATAAGTCATTTTCTGACCCAGTACTGATGGAACTACTACACATCAAATCAGATGGTATCAGAAATACACAGATTATGGATCTAAATGTTCTGCAACTTCAACAGAATGGTTTAGAGGGACAGGTATATCTCATAGAGGATAGCACTGCTCTGGAGCTAACTCCCCATCTATGACAAAGGTCATCCCTTTCATCCCTGTCCATATTACAGTAAAATTTGGAACTATGGATGGACCCAGGACTGTCCCATGTACTACTAATGGACAGAGGCAGCTCCTAAATGCTTTACCCCTTGCATGGTTCTCCTCATATCATCTATGGTATGAGTCCAGCTATTTCAGTTATTCGCACCAGAGGTAATATACAATTACTGACCATGGGAAGGGTAAGACAAATCTAACACCAAATGGGACAGGTTAATTCAAGGAAAAAAGGAAATTGTCTAGGCTTAAAATTGACCAGAAGGAGCTAATACAGTACTTATCTATGAACCTATAAAAGTAACCTTTTTTCAAGTAAAATGGTTAAATAAACAAGGATTAGAACTTTACAGATAATGAAGGACCAGACTGTCAGCCAGTGAAGGATCTGAAGAACTGAAGCAATATGCCAATTAGAAAATGTAAACATTTATAACCAGGAAGAATCTTTGTATGAGATGGAGTGGGTCAAATTCATAGCCTGGAAGCCAAATGTTTAGGGAGTTAAAGTAGTCAGGTTGAGAAGAAAACAGAGAGTGCACAAGCACTGTGTGATCCTGAGGAAATAAGAGGTGTCTAATATGGAAACATTTCCTTAAATGAAAGCGGATAGTAATTATAACTATGAAGACAGTTGGTATGTAGGTATAATTCTCTAAAACAGTACGACCTGAGACTATGCACTTCAGATAGAAAAATCAAGTCTGCCACACCCATAAATGATACAGGGATTTAAGAGTTGAAGATTCAATCCCCTGGCAATGATAGGAATAGTAACGGCAACTGTCTTAGCTGTACAGAAATTAAGTCAACTGCTCTCCATGAAATGATGAATGAATTCAAGGAGATCAGCAGGAAACTCCAGAGCCAATGTGTAATCCTGAGAGATGGGGAGGGATAGCTCTGTGTCACCAGCCTAGCAGTGATACTGCAAGCCCTGTCCTCCTAATCATTTAATCATTTCACTCCATCACATCAAGTGCGTATTGAAAAGAATGGAACCCTGTGAAATATCAAAGTCTAGGGAAGCAGACAAAGAGAGAAAATAAAAGTAATAATCCTCAAGAATGTCCAGAGATGTAGGAAGAAAAGCGGTCCAAAACAGTTCCAGAAATGCTACAAGATCAAGATGGAATAAAGCACACTTAAACTTCCAATTTTGTGCTATAAGCAGGTCATCTCAGTACTATGCTCGCTCAGAAAATCAGACTGAAAGAAATCACAGACGTTATACTCATTTTGAAATAAATCAAGTCTTGTGTAATCCACATTCTTCAAAACTTTGCTGACAAAAGTATAAGAGGAGATTGGGTTGTAGCTGTCAAAGTCATCAATACCAAAGGATGAAGACATCTTCAGGATCAGTGTAACTAAAGTCTCTTTAAGGTGAGAGGATAACACCCAGTTCTAAAGACCAGATTGTCCCATTGTGCAAGACATCCAGGCATGATATAACTAGCCTGATCAGACAGTCATCCAAACGGCATGTTGCCTGGAGCAGATGTTAAACTAGAGAGACAGATATGGAATAAATATCATTACTCATACTACTACCCACTGTAAGATTTGCATGTGCTTAAGATTAGACCTGACAGAGGCTCTCCTAGCTGAAAAGATGACATTTGTTTACTGAAAGCGGTCTATACCAAGATATCCAAGGCTGTTCCTCCTCACAACAACTCTAGATCACTATCAGCAAGCTGGCCACATACAAAATCCTCCCTGGACATGCAAAGCTGCCTTCTTATGTGTGATCTGCATTTAGTATAGAGAATAATGCACTGCAAATGAAAGCCTGTCAACCGTCAACACATTTGTTAAACAAATGCATGACTAAGAAATACCAGATATAAACAAACTTGTCTACACTATGCACATACTTGAATTTAATTCACATTTGAGGAATACACCTGTGATGACTCAGAATAAATCTGCCACTGTTTTCTGAGTCAGACTGCAAAAACATTTTTGAACTGTACTTAAGCCTTATGAAACCTGCAGCAGTTAAACTAAAAATAGGTGAATGAATCTGCAATGTGTGTTTTCAGTGGTAAGAATCTCCATGGCAATACCCAGGTTTGCTCTGAGTTACTGCACAATGGTACCTCCAATACTGAGCCAACAGATATGGCCAACATACTGGCTGACAGATTCAGTGCCAAATTTACCCTTCTTTCCCCCCAAAGGACCAATCACAATACTAGAGGAATGCCAGGCACCCAGCATTACTAAAGCACAGGTTAAAGCTGCATTGTCCAAGGCCAAGGATACAGCTTCCATGGGACCCGAAAATATCTCTGGATGTGTTCTACATGAACTACAAAGTGAACTGGCACCACATCTGTGTACCCTATTCAATCCCAGCCTCACCTCAGGCTTTGTCCCTACCGAATGGCACAGTTCTACAGTCATCCCTCTCCATAAAGGGTGAGCGACTACAGACCCTGGGAATTATCACCCCATTAGCCTGATGGGTCTGATATGTAAGGCTATGGAGTGCATTATCATGGACCTAATTAACAAGGATTTAAGGAATCTCCAAACGCTAGATCCCATGCAATTTGGTTTTGTGAAAGGTAGATCAAGCCTGCTTAACCTGGTAGGCTTATTTGAGTCAGTTGCCAGAGCTGTGGATGAGGGCAAGGCAGTTCATACAGCCTACCTTGATCTGGCCAAGGCCTTTGATACCATTCCTCACTCAGAAATTATTGATAAACTCACCAAACTAGGCATCAACCCCTATATCACTAGGTGGGTTGCAAATTGGCTCACAGATAGAACCCACACTGGGAAGTAGCAGACTCCAAGTCAGACTGCTGACCAATCACAAGTGGAGTCCCACAGGGATTGGTCATGGGTCCTCTCCTGTTTGGCATCTACTTCTCAGAAGTCCAGGCCAACATGGAGGGACTCTGGCTGACCCAGTTCACAGATGACTGCAAGCTGGGAGCCATTATTAACTCTCCAAGTGATGCAGACAACCCACAGAAAGGCCTCACTGAGACCAGTAACTGGTGTTGAAACCATGGCCTTAAGCTTAATGCCAAAAAATACGTTGTCATCCCCTTTCGGAAACCTCAGTTCCCAATAATTACCACATACATGGGAGCCCACTGAACACTGAAAGCATTATAAGAGATCTGGGGACACAGGTTGACAACCTCTCCTTCAACCACCACATCGCCACTGTGGTCAGAAAGTCCTTCTATGTGGCACATCTCAATACCAAGGGTTTTGCATCCAGAAAGAAAGAGGTCATCATCTCTCTCTCTGCTCTTCCCTCATTAAGCCAATCATTGAGTAAAATGTCCCCTTTGGCATGTACCTCACTAAACACATGCAACAGCTGGAAAGGCCAGAAAAGTACCTCATGAAGAGGATCCTAGGCCTTAAACATATATCCTACATGGACAGACTCAAAAAACTCCGCCTATTCTCTGTCTCATATTGTCTACTAAGAGATGATTTCTGCTTGACCTACAAAGGAATGTCTGACCCAGCTCTGTTAGAAATTATACATCTATAGAAATCCAGATCCCTCCACACCACATGTTCCAGAGACCTCAACCTCATTACCATAATCAACAGAACATGCTGGAGGGACAGGTTCATAACCCAAAGACTACCCATGCTCTGGAATAGACTTCCCATACATGTCAAGCAGAGCGCCTCACTGGCCCTCTTCAACAGAAATCTTGATGAATGGATGGGAAATAAAAAGTTCACCCTGGGGATCACTTAAGTGGCTCTGCTTGATAGAGGCACTGGGAACTAACGTTGGGCGGCACAATGCCAGGGCACTTCTATGGGCTAGGCTTGTAAAGGCTCCAGGGCCATTAGCCTAGCACATGCCTATGAACCTAAGAAACTATGAAATGTTATCAGAATGTGTGATCTACTTCTATACAATGTATAACAAAATATACTGAGTTTGCAACTGAAGTTTGTATCTGTATCTTGCTGGGAAATACAACTTTACATAGAATTTGAACTGTGCAGCAGACGTCTGAAACACAAACTTGTAATTTATTCTGTCCTGTAATAACTAATATAACTAAACCATGAAGCTAAAGAGTAGTAGATAAAAAAGAAGTATTTAGCCAAGAGAAGAAAAATAAAGTCAGCAGATAAATGTGAAACACTGCTTACATGCTTCTGTGGTTTCTGTATATAAAAGATACAAGCCAAACAGTGGAATGTACTTGATAGTTAAGAGTAAATAAAAGTGAAGGAAAAGAGCTACTCTTGAGCTTGTGATGTAGAAGCCCATGAGTTAGTATTCTACACTTCTGTCTCAATCTGTGAGGTCTTACAAAAATGCAACCATGGTTCAGTAATTATTGTACTTGGGAGATAGCTAGAAGAAGGTTTAGCTAACAAAGATGTTTTCATATTTCGCCATCTGTTTGTTAAAAGTGACTATTTTCTGTTTTCTATGTGCAAGTTTGTATTTCCTTATAAAATGTACTGCTTAGCTTATTCTTTCTTTCTTAAGAAAAATATTTTTTATTTAGTTACTTTAAAAAGAGTTGTGGCTAATCATCTATACAATTATTTATTAATTGATAAATGGGTACTTGCACACTGAGATTTGTATTTATAACAATCTGGCTTATTATCAAGAATAGAACAGTAACTGAAAGTTCCACAGTCAGCTAATCTGGGGTAGTGACAGTTTTCTATCTTGGGACAGTACAGAAGGCTGTGGTGTTAGAAAATATTAACAGTTTTCCCGGAAAAATAAAGAGAGGGAGAGAAAGAGGGAGAGAGAGAGAGTGTGTGTGTGTGTGTGTGTGTGTGTGTGTGTGTGTGTGTGTGTGTGTGTGTAAGAGTTTATTCAAAGTACACTTGTTGGCAAGTGAACATTGGAAGATACTGAAACCTGGAGAGACTGGTGAGAAAGGGGTCTAGAGAGCTAAGCATCAACTCAGCCTGGTGGGCAAGTTGGAAGTATCCTGAAAGTATAAGGGAAGAAATGGATCCAAGAAACTGAATGATGCTATAGAAAGAGCATGCTGACATGAACTATGAATTGAGATGAAAACACATAGAACAAATATTCATTCATTCTTATATATAAACTGATCGACTGACAAATTGCACAACTGATTGTCTTACTAATTTACTTTCTATTCATTCAACAGGAAGATCTTTCTCTCCACGTATCTTTATACTTACTGAACATCTACAGCTGAGGCAAGGATTATTGGGAGCAAGAAATACTGTTCCATCAGTAAAGATCTGTGAGTTATATTCACAATCCAAGCAGCTGCAGATAAAAAACAAACGTCATTAAATCACTATACTGGCAGGTACATTACATCTAAATATAAGGAAACAAAGTAGAAACTGCTAGTCCTAGCACTATTGATATGAATTTCCTTTGTTCTTCACATACTGATAACAGAGGTTACCAGCCCATAATCACAATGTCTGGTAACTTTACAACCAATGTTGAATTAATGCATCCTGCCAAAAACTTCAAGGCCCCTTCTTCCATTCCATTGAGACAGCTCATTTTTCTGTCTTACATTGTAGTTCTGTATATTTTGCCACCCCCCCTCCCCTTCATGTTGCCATTGCATTTCTGCAGCTTCAACTCTTCTAAATTTCACTTAAGCTTTAGTTAACAGAGTCACAGAATTTAGGCACAAATCATCAAGAAAAGAAAAAAAAACTATGCAGAAACTTTATTAAATGAGTAAACACTTATTTCTGTTATGAGACTTCAGTCTAAAGAAATCTAATGACATGAAAACGGTTACAAAGAAAATAATGATTTTTTCAAATATATTATTTATTTATTTTCTTGTTTTACAAGTTTAACAACTTTTCCTCTTAGATACTGTCTTTGTTTTACAAGTCATCAAGACGCCTGACAGTTACCACAGCCCATTTATATTTCAGAGCCCATTTATATTTTATATTTTCCAAATATCTGGCTACTGTTTTTAAATGAAAAACAATGGCCTTGCTTAACCAGAAACAGGACTTTGTATATACAAAATAAAAGAAGTGTGAACTAGGCAGAATGGATGCAGTTAGCAGTAATTAATAATATACAACTGAAACCTCTAGCACCTTGGATCCTGCTCTGCATTTCAACGGATAAAGCAAGACTAACAGTTTAATTTGACTGACCATCAAGAAATCAGTCTAAAATCAAATCACGATACAGAAAGGGATAAAGTCTGAATAGCAGCCTTCCGCTATAATGAAAAAAATGTATTCCCAAAATGTTTGGAAAATTTCCACACAGTCAGTTTCAAATTTAACATTTTTTTCAGTGAAAACAGATGTATATGCTCTTATTCCTGTTAAGTGCTGTTATTGACACTTATGAAGTCAGCTTTTTCAGGGGCATTGCTATGGTGGAGAAGGATACAGTCTTATCTATTTTCCAGACATCCCAGTTTCAGTTAATGATCCAAGTGCTTGAGAAGATAAAAAGTCAACATTGGAGTTACATGCTGATGGCAGTGTAACCATCCTGAGGCAAGGGAGGCACCTAAGCCCTCTGTTGTGCTGACACCTAGTGAATGCTGTGTGTACTACACTTAACACAGCAGCAGTTGGACCAAGACAGAAGAAGCTGTAAACACCACATGCTGTAGCCAGAGCAGGGGCATGCATAATGATCAGGAGGCCAATATGTGGACCAAATCTATTGGCTGCTGTGGAGATGAGGGTGCTAGAAAACTCTAAAAGCTGCCTGGATGATGAAAGGCTCTCATGATCAACTCTGACCTAACAGGAAATAAATGGGATAACTCATCACAAGGAAGAATGATGGTTGGTAGGCAATGGGAGAAAAAAATCCTAACTTATTCTTAGCTAAGGAAAAATAATTGCAGATAATCTATACTGGTAGTGTAACACACACACACACACACACACACACACACACACACACACACACACACACATACACACACACACACACACTGTTCTTCTAATCACAAATCTCATATATTCAGCTTTGTTTTTGTTTGTTTGATGTAGGGAGCTAAATTGATTTTAACTGTAGTTTAGATCAAACTATAGCACTACAGAGATATAATGCTACATTAGGTCTTCTCGATCTTAAATACATAAATTTGCATCCCATTTTTCTGTAACTGTCATCACATATGATATATTTGTGATATCATGTGAAAAAGAGAAGAGTTGGGAAGAGTTGATAGTTAGAAGTCCCCAAGTAATGTTACATGGGGATATTAATAGCTGTTTGCAGACCTCCGTTAGCCCAAGGACACAATAATAAAGTGCATGAACTGCACAGCTCTATCAAATACATATTCCTAAGGGCACTTTTTGTAATCCTGATGGTTTGTTAAATTTGGGTTCTTATAGTAAGCATCATTAAGGTTATGCCTTAATGCTCTTGAGGAAGGTTGAATGTGTTATCCTGTTTGATTTGTTCATAGCATCGATATCAAAGTCTGATTTTGAAATTCAATTAAGTGAAAGTATAGCTGTATAAAATCTTACTACAACAGTAAATGTCCTTCTCTTCACTATTTCAGTGTTCTTTACTAGAAAGATGCTCTGCCAAGGGTAGCCCAGAGTCTGGGTAGTAAACCAAAGCCTAAAGGCTTTCAAGGATGTTGTACATCTCATGTATGCTCCCCGCTTACAGAGTATGGCATAAAGGTGATATACGGTCATACAAACCTCAGAACTGAATATCCCCAGGAAGAGCACAGTCCAAGGAAAATAGGAGGAACATGTCATCCAAAGGAAAAAAGAAAAAAAGAGGAGAGTAAAAAGGGGGGCAAGGGAGGGACCGAATACTGCAACAATGAAGAGAAGGACATGTATTGTTATGGTAAGGTTTTACAAAACTGTACTGTGTCCTTCCATATCACTGTTGCAGCATTCTTTACTAGAGGGAGAGTACAAAAGCTCAGTAGGAAACTTGGGCTGAGGAAGGCCCAGCAGGGTCATCAAGAAACCCTTGCTGGATAGCCCTAGCAAAGCAAGCTTTAGCCCTGGAAACCACATCCAGTTTGTAATGTTTATTATACAATAACTGGCCATTAATATTCAAAAATGAGCATGCTGATTGGTCAGCCCAACCAGCGTGCCTGTTATAAATCTGAGAATATACCAACTGAAAAAGGTCCGGCTGCCCAGACTTTTTTCCATTAGTATATCTCATAAGTGTTTTACTTTTCTTTCTTTTTTTTAATAAAATAAAATGGAAGACCTCAAACAAATGAGGGAGACGGTGCATACAAAAATAAAAGGATGATCAGGTATGTTCTGCAAAACTATAGAAACTTACCTGATTGTGCTTTTATTTTGCCTGTCCCGGCTCTCCTGAACGTCAAAAGTCTCCCGGTTTCTTTTCTTTTTTTTTTTTTTAAAGAAAGAAAAAAAAATGGAGATTTTCCTTTCTCCGTTGCTTCCTTTCTACAGCACTGATCTACTCCGTAAAAATGGGAACACAAGTCCCATACACATGTGCAGTACATCAGAAAAAGCACCAGGATACCAGAAAAACATAAAAGGACAGCACAGAGAAATTATATCAAGACATTATTTAAGAAAAGTAAGCATTTTTTTTCTTAAATAATGTCATTGTATAATAGCAATAACTGACTCTATGGTTGTGGTATATTAAAATGTACCCACGGCTGGCTTTATTCAATCACTCAGACTTCACCCTTGTGATTAAACCACACCAACCACAGGTAAATCTTCAATATTCTACACCAACAACGTCGGTTATTGCTTAAGTAAAGTTATGGATAGAAGTCCAAGTAGCAGCCTCAGGGATGGAACTGGTATCCAAAAGAAGCCACACCCCTTATAGAATGAGCCTTCACAGAAGCAGAAAGACTTTTCCCAGGATAGAAATAACAAAAAGAAAAAACGAAAAGAAATGGCCTTAGAGATCCAATGGTTTGCTTAAACACAGCCAAACCTAAAGATATAGGATGAAAAGAAACAAAGGGTTGCTCACACTTGTGAATGGCCTTAGTCTTATCCAAATAATTTCTTAGCTGTCTGTGCAAATAAAAAGTGTGCAGAACCGTCTCACTGGAAGACAGTGGAGAAGGGAAAAAAGTGGGAAAAATTAATTGACTGTTTAAGAGACAATTAATTAACCACCTTGGGCATAAAAGAAGGATTAGTACAAAGAAACATCCTGTTCCTATGGAAAACCAAAAAAGAAGGAACAGCCATAAGGCCTGAAGCTCAGACACCCTCCTAGCTGATGTAAGGACCAAAAGAAGAACAGTTTTCCATGTACAATCCTGCAAGGAAGCTGAAGTTGCAGGCTCAAGAGGAGCCAATTTTTCAAGAACAAAATTAAGGTCCCAGGAAGGAGGAATAGACTTCCAGGGAGGCCTAATATGAAGGACACTTTTAAGAAATTGTTTGACCTGAAACAAAGAGGACAAAGGAGGAGTCAAAGGCAGACACACAGAAATAACTGAAAAGTGAGCTTTAACTGAAGAATATGCCAACCCAGCAGTGAGCGATTCACACAAATAAGAGAGAACCAGAGGAACCTCCACAGAAAGTGGATCATGGTTATGAGCAAGGCACCAGACTGAAAATCTTTTCCATTTGGACACATAAGATTTCCCGGTGGTGGGTTTCCTAGTCTACTGCAGAACCTGAAGCACATTATCAGAAAAAAGATGCCTAAAAGGGATTAAAACCCTATTAGCTACAGTGTCAGTTGAAGAGTGGACAAGTGGGGATAGGTGGGTGACCCCTTGTCCTGTGTGAGTACATCCAACCTGTGAGGTAACTTGTGGTGATTGCTCTTGGCTAGATGTAGAAGAAGGGGAAAACAATGCTGTTTTAGCCAAAAGGGAGACACCAGCAAGATGTTGGGAGCATCCTGTACTATCTTAAACAGTACCCTCGGAGGGAAGGCATAGAAAAACATCCCTTTCCAAGAAAAAGACATAGAGACTACCTTCCATGCCACAGGACTTGGGGTCTCTCGTGCAAAAAAGAGGAAGTTCTCCATTCAAAGGGCAAGCAAAAAGATCTAACTGAGGAGTACACCACTGGTAGACAATGCCCAAAACTGCATCTGTGTGAAGCATCCACTCATGAGTCTGTGTTATGGATCTGCTCAGAGAGTCTACCACAGTACTTTGTTCTGAAGGGATGTAAACAACCTGAACAGTCACCTGATACTGGACAGCCAGCTCCCAAACCTGAACAGCTAGTCTGCACAGAAGGTAGGATTTTGCCCCCCACCCCACCCCCGCTTGCTGATGTACCACATCACTGTGGCATTGTCTGTAAAGATTTTGAGAGGCTCTGGAAGAAAAAGAGCATGGAAGGCCTGAAGAGCAAAAAGGAGAGCTCTCATCTCCTTGATGTTGATATGGTTCACCCTCTGATGGATGAGTCAAAGACTCTGAACCTTAGGATGGCCAAAAGAAGCACCCCACCCCATATCTGAGGCATCCAAAGAAGGTTATTGAGATGGGACTCGGGGGCTGTAAAGGAAGCCCTGGGTGAGAGACAGCTGATAAATCCACCACTGATGTTCTAGTTTGAGACATGGAAGAAGAGGGACTAGAAAGTCTAAAGTATGACATTGTTGAAACCGCACTGACTTTAGGAACCACTGTAGCTGCCTCATATGGAGTCTGACTAGAGGAAGCATAGGAATTCTGGAAGCCATGTAACCTAGAGCACTTATAAACTCCCTGGCTATAACCAAGACCAGAGGAAGAAGGGACTGAAAAAATGCAATTAGAGCTGGAGCCTTGGGTGGTGGCAGGGAAGCCAGCATAGGAATGGTCTGGGGCCTGCAACTGAGGAAACCATGATCCTGAGAAGAAGTCAGGAACAATTGCTGGATATCTATCATAAATCCTAAGCCTTGAAAGAGGCAAATAGCATAGTGGTGGTGCTGAATCATGGTCATTGGGGAGGAAGCCTGAATCAGCAGGTCATCCAGGTAAGCAAAGATTTGTAGCCATCTCAATCTGCAAAAGGCAATCAAAGGAGCAGGGCATTTGGTGAAGACCCTTGTGGCAGTCGAAAGGCCAAAGGCAAAGCAAAGAACTAAAAATACAAGGAAGAAACAGAAAAATACAAATATTTCCTAAAATGGGATGAATAAGAATGTGAAGATAAGCATCCTTGAGATCTGCAGAAACTATGAAATCCTGGGGAAGAAGAAGAATAGGAAATAAAGTCTGAAGGGACAGGATCCAAAAAGAAGTGATCACCAGAAAGGTGTTGAGCTAGAAATGTCCAGAACGTTCCTCCAGGTGTCTTCCTTCCTGGGAACCAAAAACATTCTGGAATAAAACTCCTTTCCCCTTCTGAGCAGCAAAAACTGCTTGGATGCTGCCTTGAGACAAAAGGCCCTGAAAGACATCCAGGGAAAAGAGACAGCTGTTCCTTAGGAGGCTGGGGAATGCCCAGAAAAGGAGGAAGGGACTGCCACACCATGAAGCATCCCTGATGGATGGCAGATAGAACCCAAGAATCCTGAGTGATCCTTAACCAGATTGGAAGAGACACAGAGAGATGAAGAGACAAAGGAACCTGACTTAGGATGCAGGGTTAAAAGACAGTGAGACAAAACCTGGGTTGTCTGGAAAAGGAGGCTAGAAATAGGAGTCTGAGTAGACTTAACAGGAGCAGACTGCCTAGAACCCTTTTTACCTTTTGGGAGTAGAATGAGACTGTCTACATACAGGGTAGGAGGTTGACATAATGGTTACGGTATTTACCTTACAGACACAAGGTGTAGGGTTTGATTCTCACATGGGGTAATTGGCTAGGCTTAAAATGGGTCACAAAAGTGGTTAGCTTAGTACTAATCTACAAGCCTATTAACCTACAAAGGCAGGCTTACAAGGATAGCTCCTCTCAAATTTAAGAATAGGGTAAACAAAAATGTGTTTTAATTCCTACAAGGCCTTGTCCTTTTCCTGTAGGGACTTCAAAAGCTCACCAGCTGGGGAACCAAAGAGATTTTTATTACTGAGAGGAGAATCCATGAATTTAGCCTTAATATCATTAGGCAAATGTTGGAGGAGAAGTCAAGAAAAACATCTTAACATAGAACCAAAGGCAACAGCCCTAAAAGAAGCATCACCTGCATCATATCTACAATTAATATAATGAAGGGCTACTTGAGAAGAGGATTCCAACAAAGAGAGGTCTGAAACCTTCCTCTCAGAATCAGAAAGGTCAGAAATAACTTAATAGGCCTGACAAAGAAGAGCTAAGACATACCTGGTCATACGGGTCTGATAATTAATAGCCCAAAAGGCCAGGGTAACAGCAGTATACACCTTTTTGTCCATTCGCTCCATGGCCTACTCCCCTTGTCAGAAGTAAGCAATTTAGCAGAATGCAATAGTTTGTATGGTTTGTCAGAAGAGACAGACACAACAGAGAGGTCAGCAGAAGGACATTTGTAGAGAAACTTACAATCATCAGGCACCATATAACACCTGTCAGTTTTTTTAGGGGCTGGGTGTTGGGAATCTGGAGCCTGGGAAGCTGCTGAAAAAGCATCCAGCAGAGCAGCTAGGACTGGAGGGGCAGCAGAAGGCTTAGGGGACTCCATTTGGAGGAGTTCATAATACTTCTTCTGGATGTCTAAAAGCTGAGTAGAGTCCCAGTAACAAATAGCATCACACAAGACATAGTACCCCAAAAGAAAGCTCCTCAGAGGGAGAATCTGGACTAATGGCGTCCTCCTCCTTAGAACTGTAGTCCAATGGAGAAGGAATCTGAGGGGAGTAAACCAAGGACTCTTCCCCAGAGTCCAGTTTCTCATCAGGAGATTCTTGGTCACTAGCCTTGTAAGAGGAGAAGATGATCAAGGGGGGCAGAAACTCCCAGGAGGGAGCTTCAAGGCCATGAATGCATTAAATAACCCCTGTGTTAAATCCTGTCATTCACACTGGGGATCTTTGGAGCAGGGCAAATATGTTTTGTTTTCGGCTTCTTCTTCAAAGGAACATGAGCCCTAAAGGAGGTTCGGACCCTTGCTCACATTCAATCAATGTAGTGGGAATCTCCTCCTGAATAAGTATCTGCAGAACAGTCCCTCATATATGATCAGCCTAGGTTCTCCCTTAGCATTTGTGATGGATGTCTGCAGAGCCTCTGAGGATGTGTAAAAAGCCAGATCCATGCTGGCCTCTGAAGCAGTTGTGTCTGTGGAATCTGATGGAACAACTGGACGATCATCCACGCTTTCACCAGCATCGATAGAGACATCTGGGGAGATGATATAGCAGCCATATCCAACCTTACTTTTTTTGGTCTTATTGGCAGATGGCTGACCCTCAGGATGGGTCATTTCCACCATTGTACCCTGTACCAACAACTTAAGACATTTATTCTTTAGGTAGATAGACAAGAAGAAGAGATGACTACAAAGAGTATTAGGGACAAACACTTGACAAATCAAGCATGAAGTATGGTTGTGAGAAGCACCCAAGCAAAAAAGACACTGCTTGTGAGAGTCCTTATGGGGAATCTGTCTCCCACACTGAGAGTTTTCCTTTCTGGATGACATATAAACTCGTAACCAAAATAAAAAAACAAAATAAGAAGAAAACCTCACTGGTGCACATATCTGAAGACAGCTTGGTAACAAGCACAAATGAAGCAGCATTCAGACCAGTGATCAAAGATGGTGTTTGGATTGGCCGCAAAGAAGTTCTAAGGTATGTATGTCTGTACATCATCTTTATGCTCTGTACTGTCAGCGGGGAGCATACTTACAACATAGGGCATCCTTGAAAACCTTTAGGCTTTGGTATACTGGCCAGACATTGGGCTGCCCTTGGCAGAGGATCTCTGTAGTAAAGAATATTGCAAGTTGCAAGGTTTGGGAGGGTGGCCTAATGGTTAAGTTGTTTGCCTTACAAATACAAGGTGCAGGGTTTGAGTCTCACAAGGGAAAATTGGCTAGGCTTAAAATGTCTTGCAAGGGCAGTTAGCTTAGTACTAACCTATAAACCGTGATATGGAAGAACATCTACATTTGTGAGAAGTCAGTTTCAATGTCTGACAGATGCTTTGTAATTTACCTGTGTCTTTTTCTGTTTTCTTAACTATAATTTTTATTGAGAGATGCCCTAAGTTAGTGTAACCTCCTCATGCCATATATTCCAAATATTAAACAAAAAATACTACAAATTCCAATAGTTTATATGTCACTAAAAGTTCTTCTATTCATTCTGAATAGGCCATTCTATGTTAGCCATGCATTTTCAGCCTCAAGCCTTTCTAATTGGATCATACATACACCTTTAAACCCAAGAAGACAGCATTATATCTAATGATTGGATAAATTATTGAGGTATGTAAAGGGGCAATAACTACTTTGGGTCGATGTGGTTTTACGTATTATGTGGGTGAATGCACAAGTCTTCCTGACAAGTGTGGCTAAATTTTGGTCGAAGATTAGTTTATCTCCACTAATGTTCCAAGGTTTTTAATAAGCTACTTAGTTTTTAGCAGTTGTTGCTCTATTTTTGCAAACAAATTTAGCTTCTTTTCCCCAGATTTTACCATTTTGCATTATTTTTTAAAAAGAGGCTAAGCTACTGTTGTTCACCATCTTGTATAACCCATTCAGTAGCATCTGTGTATCTGTAGCTGTCACTGTGTCACCAAGTTTATAGTCATCTGTAGATTTAATTTTATATTGAATTTGTATTTCATTTATTTTTAACCAGGTAAGTGAACTAGACCTTTTCAGATCCTTTTTGGCAAACACATATTCTCAAGGGTAGCAGTAAATACATTACAGATGAACAGTTTAATGTATTCAATTGACCTGCATGTTTTTTGAAAGAGTATTTGAATACCCAGAGGAACCTTTTGTTCACATGTGGAGCATATGTAAAATGCCTGCAGAATAGCAAACATAAGTCAGAAACTGAACCACAAATCATGATGTCACAATGCAGAGATATTAACTAGCAAGACACAAGGATGCCTGAGTGATCAGACACCTTTCTCTGCCTTGACATCAGAAAAAATGTCCCAGAAAGCATAGAACAGTGTTTAAATTATTCAGATAAAACCATTAACTTATAAGATGAAATACAAATCTGGAGGTACAGCTCCATTCATTTCTTACTAAATTATGCTATTTCTAGATTTGATTTTTTTCAAAGGAAGCTTTTAATTCACTCAAATCTTTGATATATTTTTGTTAGTATTTATTTCCCTTTAGACAGGATCACACTTTGAACTTGTGTTCAGCAGAATAGTTTGCTACAGACAGGAGCGGAGAATGGTCCTACGAGTAGTTATTACTGAGGGACGAGAAGGAAATAAGTACTAACTGCTAAAGGGATAGAGAAATATAATGACACAGAAGCCAATTTAACAGCATTGAGAATACAAGATACTTATGAATCACATTAATTTCTCAGAGAAGTCCTTTCTGTCCATGAATGGATGCAGATTATGAAATTAGCTCTAAAACAGAGTATTCTTTGTACTGACCAGATTTTAATCTAATGCATTAAATGTCTCAACAGGTTTACCTTCATGTGTACGTTTTGCGCAAGGGCAAACAGCAGTTGTCCGAAAGGACATTTGCAAAGTTTGCAAACACCGAACGGAAAAAGGTTTGAATGTGCAATGAGCTAATGCACAGTGACATTCACTCATTCCAGATTTGGCATTTTGGGGTTTACTGCACTATAGTGGGGATCGGAAAATGGTCCCTTTCCCCACTGTAGTGCGATCTCAAAGTTAGAATATTAAAGTAGGGGGGTGGGGGGGTGCAGCCCCCCACATGGGGGGTCCAGGGAGGCTTGTCCCCCTGCTTTACACTTCATTACATTTTCTTTTCGAAATTTATGCTCGAAAATTAGCGAATATGCTTTTTGATTTGCTGATTTTTTAATATTGGAAACTGTCACGGTTTTAATTTTCATTGTTATGATTCGCTCATATGAGCAATCGCACTAGTGTGTTTCACCATTGTAAAGGTAAACCGTCTCGACATAGTCCATATAGGACAGGAAGAAGGGCAAATACTTACCTTTCTAAACAGTTGGCCCATATACAGTAGTTTGGCATCAGACTTGTAGAATATTAGAGGGATACTTTAAAAATATGGAAGGCTTTTGTTCTTTGCTTCTTAACTATATAAGAAAAGAGCATTTTACATATTTTACAAAAATGGTGGAACATAAAATGAGCTATGGTTCAAGAAGTCTGTTAGAGAAACTGTGCACCTCTTCACAAGCAATGACTGGAAAAGGGTGCTCAAAAATGAATGACAATGAGCATTATATAATATTTCTTTGGTATACGAGTTTCATTCACTTGTTCCAAGAATAATAAAAAAGGGCTTTGTTAAGCAGGTCTAAGAAGATGGAGCATTGTTTTAATGTGTGGTGGCTATGTCTAAGTTACTTATATCAGTTATATTCATTACTGCAGACAAGTGATACGATTCTGTAGTTACAGATGGATTAGCATTTGATATCTAGAGAAAAGTAAGGGAAACAAAGCTTGGGTTAGCAATGCATTTCCTGACACTCAATGTTGAACAGTGGAGCCTGGGGAACTAGTATCACAAGCTGATTGCTTTAATGCCCTGAATTACCAATGCTTTAGCCATTTATTTATGTTTTGTTGACCAGATTAGTCCCATTAGCTTTTCCGCCTATTTTCAGGGGAGAACTGTGGTGATACTCATACTGGCTATGGAAAATTTGGTCAGCATAGTAAATAGACTGTTAGAAGCATGTAAACTGGGAGGATCCAAAGTATTCTGAGACCACATTGTTCACTGGGTATTAATGAAAGGTGACATTAATATTCTCACTTGCATTGAGTAGGCACAGTAATATAAAGAAAAACAGATTAAACATTAACATTTTTTCAGACAATACATTACATTTCTGCTTGATTAAAACAGTCAATACTAAAGTTAATAAAGAAAACTACAAGTTGGGTTGTTAAAGCAAGGGTGACTTATCTGTTCCTTTAATAGTTAGACTGGCAGCTGGAATAAAAAGGCACATTGTCTGACAGGAATTTGTTTGTGTCTTTTGGCTTTTCCCGGTTAGGGGTCGCCACAGTGGAACTCCGGTCCGCTAATGATTGGTAGTGAATTTTTATATACCGGGTTACCAGCCCTGATGCACAACCTTCAATGAAGGCACGCCCCATTCACATATGCTTCCACACAGAAGACGCTCTAGCTGAGAATCGAACGGGACAACATCTTGCTATGAGGCGACAACGCTACCGATAGGAATTAGTATGCTCACCAAAAGTTTAAACTTTTCATTTCCCGTATTCAGGCTTAACTTAAACTGTGGCATGTTTGGCATAAAACAAAAATATAAAAGCCAGTTATGTGTACCTCCAGCATTCCTTCCTGCTGATCTGCATTACTGACTGCTTGTAGTTTATTTAGAATGCTACAGTTTGAGAAATACATGTTGACAACAATTATTAATACTTTGGCCACAGAATTTCTAGCCGACGGTCGGCCTTTTAGTTTACATTCTACATGTTGATACTGCTTGTTTATTGACTGTGAATTATGTGCTAGGAATGGCATACACAGTATATAAATGTTTTTAATAAAAATATAACAGCTAAACGTAGGCAATTTTTATGCAGTGCATCTGTTCCTAAGGCAGATAAACATTCAGACAGCTAACACTATTTTTGCTTTAATAGGGTGTGAAATTGATGGTTTACTTACATCTGACTGATGGTACTAACTCCCAGTTATTGAGTTTCTACTAATCCTTTATTAGATTGTTAATGTGTACACACTTTTCTGCTGTACACTCAGACCTCCATTATCAAGTTCTTACTTCATTGTCTTCCCCCAAAGCCTCTTGGGTGTATTGTGAGCTACTTTCCCTTGCTACTATAACCACTGACTTCCTGGCAGAAGGCCCTATTAGATAAGATTTGCATAAGGCAGCTTTTTATACAGCTTGTGTTGTCCATCTTTGAACTCCAGTTAAGGCTAACCTTGTATGTGAAAACTGTGCGTTGATCCTTGGAGTAACAATCCCACCACAGTGTGCATGTCAGTTATGACTGTGTAATTGTGAAGTGCACCTTTTTAAGTACTTCTGTTACATGACGTTCTGACATAATTAATGGTCCACTTACTATGAGGTGGTCATTTTTCTAGTCATTAGTGTCCATTGCCATTGAGTATAGGTTTAGTCTGTTTTCAGACCAGGAAAAGCACGTTGGACAATTAGAACCTCTGCTCAAGTAGGGCATTGTTTACCTAGTTTGTGTCTAATACTGCTCTGCTTTGATGTAATGCCTGCAATTCTGGTAATCAGTGAGATCTGTTTTGCTTGTTGCCTGGAAGTAGGGGCTTGAATGTGTTTGTGTGTCCTCTATTTAGAAACACTGTCTCTGGTGTTCATGAACTAGTCACTGTCTTCCTACTGCATGTCACTGCTATCCCAGAATTCCTTCTTGGTGTTTGCCTACTAATGTCGGTGCTGTTGCTGTCTGATCTCTTGACTACCCAGCAATGAGGTCACTTGTGCTGCAGTTCACATCCTCAATATTTTTGGTAGGCAAGGGGGCTTGAGCCAGAGTACATATACAATCACAGTTAGTACCCAAAATATTTAATTCACATGTGATTGTGTGCTACAATACAGCCATATTACTGCCTATGGGGATAGCACAGACTATGGCAAAACAGATCTGGCTTGCCTAATAGCAGCCTCAAGCAATGAAAAAAAAATAACACACCTGTAAAAGCAGAGAGTTCTTTGCTTCTTAAGTCTGCCTGCACTCTAGTCTGTTTTTCTGCATATTGGTTGCTTTTGCTGCTACCTCTGAAGGAGCTTCATTTCCTGCACAGTGTAATAATCTGAAAAATTCAGTCAGGCCCCATGGCACAGAGGGATAAAACCCTTACTGTGCATCACACAACTAGAGTTCAGCTATTGGCATGGATGATGGTACAGTTTGGGCTAGGATTAGGGATAGGGAGGGGAGAGGGGAGTCAGAGGCTGACAGTGACTCACTCATCTTGGGGGGGAAGAATCTTACTAGGCTTGCTGCAATAGCAGCATTAAGAGCTAGTCTAGCTTTGCACTATAGCAGGTATACCATTTGGTCAGGAAGTTGTGTATGAATGGAATCACATGCGCACCTCCTGTAGGCAGTCACGTTTTAATTTGAAAGACTCCTATGGGGTGGATGAGAATAAAGGTACACATCCTGGCAAGATTATGATACTGCAGCAAAAAGTTTATCTATTTTCCTTACTTGCTGTGCAAAATAATCTAAAAAGAAGCAGTGTTTACCTGTGTCATCTGATCCAGTAGAAAAAAACAAAAAAAGTTTTCAAATAAAAACAATTTTCTGCAAAATAACTATATGTCTTACTTCTGCAAGTAACACTATTAAACAACTAGCAGTGAATGACATTTTAACAACTAGCTAAACAACCTGTAACTATGAGCTGTCAATAACTTGATAGGTAGCTCAGTTAATTCCAACTGTTTTTCAAATAGCCATGGAAATTGTATTGGGGAAGGGGAATTTATTGGTCTGCAACTGAGGCATAACAAATGGTAGCTGGAGCAATGCTGAGATGCACTTAGAAAACATATTTTGAAAGATGAAGTCACAGGCAATAAAGTATAGTCACTGAAACAACAAATGACTAAGTGAAAGAAAGAAGGAAATCCTTGGACTGTCATGTTAAATGCATTGAGGCACAAGAGAACTGAGACAGATTTACCTGCATTATGCAGTCCTTGAGATAGACAGTGGGGTGTGTGACACAATCAGGTTGATTAAAATATCCAAATCATGTCACTATGGTGGACCCCTTTTAGGCAGAGTGGGATATAACACACACATATAATTTATATATATATATATATATATATATATATATATATATATATATATATATATAGATATGTGTGTGTGTGTGTGTGTGTGTGTGTATACATACATACATACATAAATATATATATCTATATAGAGACAGAGTGCAAAAGACATCAAAATATGATTTTATGCACTCTGCAAGCTTCTTTTACACCTACTGAAGTTAATAATTCCCAGTGAAACAGAATCAATGATACTTAGTACAGATGTCTGCAAAACATTTGCCTCATCTATTTAGTCAGGACTGTTCTCTGCACTCTGCATATAACAGTATGGTTCTAGCCAGGAGTTTTGGAAGTGTGCACCTGTACATAAGTTTTCAGAATGTAGCCTTCCTCGCTTCTTCACAAGTGTAGCCCACACACCTTGGAAAGTGCAAGCCTAAGCAAAAAAAATGGCCAGAGTGACAGACGTTTAAAGAAATATTAAATATATAACCATTAAACACAACATATACGTTTTAAGTCTAGCATGCATGGTGCATGGCGAAGTTCATGACACTGAGTTTGCCTCCTTTCAGAGATGAACTTACCAAATTCTTGTAGTCAGATATGGAACATTGAAATTAATCTGCAGTGAAGTCTTATGAGAAACACAGAGGAGGAGGCTGGTTTACTTATGCTTTTCTTTTGTAGTATGCAACCTGTTCTAAGATGTTAAAGAACAGGAGTTGGTTACATAAGACAAAGTAAGGAGTTGAAGCCCTCCACGTTTTCTGTTTTTTAAGGCACTTTTGAATTGCTGAATTTTGTGAATGTGTACAAGTGAATCAATGTTTCATTATGAGATGTTCACTAATGCAATATGGCAGAAAATTAAAGAAGAGTCAACTGTTTCAAAAGTAATGCCAACGGTGCCCTCTAGGGCTCTGACTAATGATGAGCAGTAGTCCAACCTCTCCACTTTAGCTGAGTATGATAACGGATACAGTTACACTGGTGCACAATCTGGGTCTTGTCACCTGAGCTTGTTGGCTTTTATCTCATACAGAAAGGCCAGCAAAACACCCAAAATTAACTGTACTTTTTCTGAATTGTATGCTTTTTATACTAAAGAAAATAACTATGACAAAATCATAATATACTGTAGTTTTAATGTCACTATGCATCTGTCTGTAATACCGTGTGTGTGTGTGTGTGTGTGTGTGTGTGTGTGTGTGTGTGTGTGTGTGTGTGTGTGTGTGTGTGTGTGTGTGTGTGTGTGTGTGTGTGTGTGCGTGCGTGTGCATGTGCATATATACATATATATATATATATATATATATATGCATACATATACAGATTTATATTAACTTACCGCTGACAGCATTCACCAGGTTTCAGAACAGGATTCTTGCATGAAGCTAGTGGGCAGGAAACTGGACTGCACTGGACATTACCTCTCTGTGGAGAAAGTAATTTGTAGAAAATGGTGAGGTTAACTGGCTTGTTAGACTTATACATTTTTGAAACAAGAGAAAAGCATTTAATCACAGCAGCAGTTTATCTGAAGGGAAAAGTGTTTATTTTCTTGTCCAAATCAAATTTAAGTTTAGAATAAGGACACAAAGGAAACATTTAATGGCAGTGGATTATATAGCCATAAAAGCTTAAGTTTCAAAAATGACTGAAAATATGAGTCTAAAGACAGGAAAAGTAGGAACTAAATGGAACACTAGTGCTTTCTGTGTGGAAAGCTTCCTTGTTTACTTGAGTAAAGGCATCAAAAGAGCAATAATTTTAGTTATAATTCAGCATACGTTATATCACTACTCTGAAACAATAAAGGAATGATGAAATCTGACCATGCATCTCAGAATTTCAATGTATTGCACTTGTCTGACCCATTTCTTTTACTTTGCGTAACATATTTGACAACTATATCCACAATAGGTGCAACATTTTACAAATCTGATTTGATTCTAAGGTTAACAGATTTGTTTCTATTTAACACTAGCTTTAGCATATGCTTCTGGTAAGAGATCAGCTTTTCACATACTCCAGAACACATAGCTTCACCAACCTTCAATATGTCAGCTGCAACTTTATTCCACTTACACATGCAAAGTCATATACAAGCTACAAAACACTCAGGAGGTCATGAACTCCTTACTCCTAGAAAATTATATATTCCAAATTATGCTTGAATATCTGGCTCTGATCTTGCTTATTTACTAGTTCCAACCTGAGCATTGTTAAAGAAGGTTATACCCCTAATCTTAACAGTTTTTGCCTATTTGTTCCCTCTTCTAGAAGGTATCCATCTCCCTAGTAGTTTTTGAAATGTCTTCATGAAATTTTGCATGATTTATTCTGGGATAGCTACCCTTAAAATATTCAGTTTTGCTTCTAGCGTCAGAAGTGATGGAAAAGTCATATCTTAAACTTTAATAAAAATCATTTTAATGTCATTTTATACCATAGCATTTTGAATTATCAAAAGCTAAAGAATACTAGTTTCATAAATTAGTATTAATGCTATCTGCCCTACTGGGCCATTTTAAGCCTAGCTAAATTTCCCATCCCATAGTTAAGAATCAAACCCTGTACTTTATGTCTATGAGGTAAACACCTTAATCATTATGTCAACTCCCACAACAGCAGTTGCAATAACAAAGAACAAAGCATCAGAGGCACTCTACCAGCTTCTGGAAAGTGACAGCAAATAGTGCAAAGAAAATCCATGAGGTTGTAAGGCAAAGACAGAAAAATAAAGACTATAGTCATAGTGAGATATTCTTAATAAGGGACGTCAGTAACAACTTGCTCACCAGTCCACAGAACAGCAAAGCCAGATGGAAGTACTTGCAGCCACTTCTGAATGAAGAAAACCCCACAGAAGTTGTACAGCCCGCAGACACAACCTACAATAAAAAATAAGAGGAGCCCTCCCTAGCAAAAGTAAGACCAGCACTAAGAAAAATTAAGTCAGGGAAAGTATCAGGCTCAGATAAGATCATTGCAGATATGATTAACATGTTGAGTAAGTTAGAGGAGAAATGGCTGCAAGAGGTAGCCATAGCAGTATGGAGAGAGGCATACCTCAGATAACTTGAGATTAAATGTACTGCTGCTAGTGTACAAAAACAAAGGGGGCATTTAAAAGTGTGGGCAGTACAGGAGTATCAAACACCCGTCACACTGCAGAAAAGTTCTGGAGAAGGTGATTGATAAGTAAATATGTAGAGAAGCAGAAAGTATGATCGAAGATGAGCATTTCAAATTTAGATCAGGATGCAGCAAAATATGACCTGATGATTCTAGAAAAGAAGAAACAGTTCAACTGGGCTTTCCTAGATTTGAAGAAAACATGAGACAAGGTCCCAAGAGAGCTGATTTGGACAGTCCTGCAATGGTCCCAAGTCCCAGAAGCACTGCTAGAATTAGTCTAGGATATGTACAAGCTGCTCTATGCAGATGATGTGGCATTACAGCAGACTGTGAACAAGAACTTCAGCAAATGATAGGAGGAAAGAAATGCAAAACTGAAGGCACATGGACGAAACTGAATATAAACAAGATAGCTGTCATGGCAGCAAATGGGGAAATCAGAAGAAGCTGAGCATTAAGACTAAAAAGGAAATAGCAGAACAGGTTAACAGCTTAAAGTATCTGAGAGAGGGTGATTGAGGAGAAAATGTCTGAATGAGAAGGTCAAAACTAGAATCAGCGGTACTGCAGCCAATGGGCACAGAATGTTAGGAGTAGTGTATCACAGAAGAATGACAAGGAAATTGACAAATAAGGTGTGCAGCAGTAGAGTAAGCAGCGCTTTGGTTTGTTAACGAAACCTTGGAACTGAAGGTAGAGCAGCGGTGGAAGCAGGAGGTAATGGAAATCAAGGCTTGATATGGCTGGTAAGATGTGTACTGTAGGACAGATGAAAACATCACAACACAAGACAAAGTAGTCCCAGTTGCAAATAAAACAGAATATGGTGGATTGGTCATATGGGCAGAAAGCAAAAAAAAATGTGGTGAAACAAATTTCGGAGAAAAGAAGGAAAGAAGAAGCTAGTATGTTGAGGCAAACAATGTCTGGATTACATGACAGAAGGCCTTTAACAAGTCAGGGGTCAAAGAAGGTAGGAAAATGGTAGCAAATCAAGAGTGGCATTGACAGTTGACAGAACAACCCAACTCCATGTTGGAAAGTGTGGAAAAAGGCATTGATGATGATGATGATGACAAATACTGTAATGTTAACTTTGGGTAGATGGCTTGTTTAACACAGAGATGCATGTGCTACAAAACAGAATGGGAAATCAAGAAGGACTTAAAACTGGAGAATGATTTCCTCATTAAGTAGGGAATATAAATTTTAATGAAAACTATAAAAAAACAGTTTGGAATCCATGCAGGAATATTCAATCCATTTGTTGAACTTAGATATTTGAGGAAAAAAGCATGGGATCACCAAATTACTTTTGATTGAGGAGTACACGAAGGTTGTGAAAGAGATGGAAGTATTTGGGTTACAAAAATAAACCCTTTGGCAATTAAAATTAGGAGCAGATATTTTACCAGGCTTAAATGATTCTATAAATATAAAATGTTTCTTAAAATATCAGAGACTGAAAATATAATATTAGGATTGCATTTTTGTAGGATCTGTCTTAATATTTTAAATGGATTAATAGTGGAAGACTTGGTTAATACAGTTTGTTAATGAGAACCTTAATTATTTAATGGTTTATTTATTTCATTTTATGTATACAAAGATGGCTATTTTTTTGTTTGGTTGTTCTGATGAAGTCAGTAGAGACGAAAGTGAATAAAAGGTTTTTACGCTAATTTATTGGCTATAGGTGAATCTTTGTTCTGAGATGCATTGGTGGATATTGTGTTTTGAGTGCTGTAGTATTTAATCTACTTTTTGGGGCATTTTTTGGTTTTAAAAATAAAAAGTTAAATAAGGGTTAAAAGGAAAAGTGTTATTCCACTTCTGAGAACCACACCTTCTGTAATAAACGTAGATACTCAGCAAGGATGAGAGCTTAGTCTATTGTTGTACAAATGTTTCTCTGAAAAATATTGATTTAAATACTGTAATTTGGGATTAAGAAGGAAATACCAATCAATTATTGCTTAGGCAGATGATGTTTTTATGTTGGTGAGAGATGCTGACAAGAAGGATAGAAACATTTTCCAAATTTTCAGTGACTGTTGTACAAGGGTTTCTTGTAGACACAGTGGAATAAAACTGAGGATATATGTTGTCCAACAACATTGTACATAGGGATGAATTCCAGACTACTACTCAAACACTTTGACTTTGAGTAAAGGTTTGGACACTAGAAAAGCCATGTGAGACAGGGATAAGTAAGTAAGTGGCCAATGCCAGCTTGCACATCCTCTATGAGGGGATGTCCAATTGCTTCAGTACTGGCATCTAACCAATATAGACACCCAATATACAGTACTGTAATCTGAGATGGGTACTTGGCATCACCAAGCTGGGGACTGTAGCTCCTGTTGCACAAAAATGGAAACGCATTTGTAACGGAGAAGTAACACAGCTACCCACAGTAATACAGGTGTATATGTCAATTGCCAAGGTATAAGTAGACATGCAAAAATGCTACTGAGCTTTGCCTTGAGAGTGACAGAGATGCAGTGGTGAGAGTATGGGTAGTTTGCTGATCCTGGACAATTAATATTTAACCCTTAAATGTGGACAGTCCAGTTATGAGGAGGTGATAATATTGTTAAGTTACTAGGAAGTGGGCATACCCTGTCCCTGTGGTATGACTAATAGAATGAGGTGAGGTGGGACACAAGTAACCTTACTGCCTGCCTGAATGATGCCTCCCTTTGACTGGCTCTCATCCAGATGGACAGGAGAGCAACCACTGTGCAGGGAATGAATGGGGTTAAGACCCATAGGAAAAAGGAGGAGTAAGGGCTGGCAGACAGGGATGTAAAAAGAATACTATAAAAACTGAGTGTGCATGTAGTGTGTGTGTGTGTGTGTGTGTGTGTGTGTGTGTGTGTGTGTGTGTGTGTGTGTGTGTGTCTGTGTATGTACTGTGTGTGTGTGTATATGTATACTGTGTGTGTGTGTATATGTATACTGTGTGTGTGTGTGTGTGTGTGTGTGTGTGTACACACACACACATTATATTTATATATATATATATATATATATATATATATATGTACACACACACACGCACACACACACACACATGCACAGACACACGCACACATACACACACACACACACACACACACACACACACACAGATATGGATGGGAATACTCAAGTCAACCAGAAAATGACGACAAAGTGAACATAGACATGCCAACACACGTGTGCCATGAAAGAACCTCAGTGCATGCAATCTTTAAACTCAAGTTAAAACAAAAAAATCATTTTTTGCATGGGGTTGATGGTATGTGCCACCACACCTCCCCTGCTTATTATATACACTACATCAGAGATTGCAGAATATCATAGAAAGGGCTTTTTTCCCTGCCTTGAGTATTATGCAGTCTTGCACACCTGTCAACCATCTGTTTAGTAGACCAAATGTGTTCAATTAACTCTTTAGCACCTATGTGGTATGGAATGTCTCACGTCCAACACCCTATGGTCATCTTGTGTTCCAGAGTATTCTCTGAAAAATAAACTTAAAAAAGCATAAGATTAACAGATGTAAATATTTAGTGAACAATAAAATGTATTAAACAGTACAAATAGCAATGTTAAATGTTAGTAGTAGGACATATTTCTACAGTGATAATAGTCAGTGGATTTGTAACCTTTCCATAAACACTATAACATATTATAATGCACACAAACCCAAAGTTCTATTTTTTGCTATATTTTCAGAACAAAATATAGTATCTTGGAAAGTGCACAACATAGACATATACTGTTAGAGCACTTTTGTTAACCAGCCAAATGCTTTCACGTGACAAATAAGAAATCCATTTATGAGTGCATGTCTAATGAGATATTTACAGGGAATATAAAACGCATACATACTTGTATAATTATCAAAATAAATAACACTAAATATTACAAATTTCAAAGAGAGTTTTCTTCAACAGCATGTGAGGTTTCACCTGATATCACATGACAGTTTATAAGTCACTTGGTTTTTAAAGTATTAACTATACAGGGACATATTATTTATTCTCATAATTACTAACAAGCAACTAACAATATGCACAAATTGCACTACAGCTAGGCATGGACAAAACCCCAAACCCAGATGCATGGGATCTTACACTATAAAACACTTGCACCGTGCCATCTTTTCACCCTTGGTGTTATGAATAACAAAAAAAGTTTTATTTATTTAGTTATTAATTTATAATTGTTAAGCAAATAGATGGATTGGACAAATGACCCTATTCAGCCATAGTATGAGCTCATTATATGAGCAACAGAATAAAACAATTCAAGAAAACAAGTGCAGAATGCACAAATATCATCAGTGTACAAAACCAATATGCAGTACCAGGGTATGCCACGTGTATACACACAGCAAAAACAATTTCTCAATGCTAATATAGTAAAAGCATAGCTATTTTATGCTTCCCTATTAACTAAACTAATGCTCTAAATTTCGAACGCTGCTTTATCGACAACTAAATGTCAAAACATCCAAATCCCGAACAGACAGAACAACGTTTTTTCCCTAAGAAAAAAAATCGCTAGTCCACAAACAAAAAAAAAACAAAAAAAAAAAAACCACAAAATAAAGTGGGGTGCTTCACCATGCACACCCTCCAATGTGGGGGGCTGTGCCCCCACACACCCCCTACTTAAATATACCAACTCCAAGATCGCACCGCAGTGGAGGAAATGGCAAAGTCCTGAAAACGGCCAGTGATTTTTTTTTTCCCTAGGAAAAAAACGCTGTTCCACGTCTTCGGGATTTGACCTTTTTGACAATAAGCTGTCAAGAAATTTCGAATGTTCGTTTATTTAATAGGGAACCTATTTTACAGCAGGTAGTGTTTTCCTAACACTGCAGTCCAGCTAAATGCAGTGAATACTATTAAACATATTTATACATTTACATTGGCATGTTTCATTCAACAGTGATTAGAGTAATATGCAAAGCTACCCAGTACAGACAGATGAGCAAATCTTGCTAGATGTTATCTCTATAACAGTTATATTCATTATACTGAAGCAAACCTTCATTCAATTTCTTTATCAAGCAGTTTAAAGTATGAGCTGGATGGTGGTTTCTTGTGGCAGGTTAATTTTAATGATTCTGATCTCACCAGCTGCTTTCACAAAGCATGGATAGGCCAAAGACACTGATTCATCATCATTTTTATTATGTTCACAAGTCTGAGCTTTTATTTAAATGTTAGGGAAGGACAATAATTCAGTTTTGAATCTTATACCTGTGACTACTGAGAAGTAGAATAGCTCTATTCTGGGCAGGAGCCAGATTAATTTTTTGAGCAAAATGCAATGGTGAGTTAGCTGGCCTTATGAAAAAGTGAAGCAGAATATTTTATTCTCTGTCACTGTTGCCTCTCACAAGAGGTTCTCCCGTTCGATTCTCGGCTGGAGTGCTGGGAGTACCTTCTTTGCGCAGTCTGCATGTCCTCCCCTGTGGTTGGGTGGGCATTCGAAAGACATGCGTAAATGGACGTGCCTTTGTTGAAGGTTGAACGTCGAGCTGGCACCTCGGCGTTCGTGAAAATCTACTGCCAATCATTAGCGGACCGGAGTTCCGCTGTGGCGACCCCTAACCGGGAAAAGCCGAAAGCCAAACAACAACAACAACATTTGAAATGAGTGTAAAATCATGTCAAAGTGAAGTGTGTTAAGTGTGAAACCATACTTACACTTCCTGGCTAGTACCAGTTTTTCCCTAGTGATGGGGAAGAAAAGATGTGATATAACAGAGTTTTAATTAATTTTAATGAGGGCTATAGGATTATAACAAGATACTTCTGTTAGCTAATGTTAGGAATATGACTGTTATGTGGATCTGTCAGTATTATAGGGAGTAAAATAGCAATGTTTTTAGGACTAGCAATGGCACAAGTCACGATTTTCCTGAGTTTATTGTTAGTTTATTATTTAGTGCAATGTTATTCCATTCAATTTTTCAACAGCATAGTTTTCTAAAACTGTCTTGCAATTTATACTGTAGACTGGCAAATGACCTGTCTGATTCAAGCAGAGTTTATGAACCACATACATATTTCCATTGATTGTGGGCATGTTTGGCGTTAAATCATTGACAAGCAGTGAAACCAGTAAAAGGTCTCAAGACCAAGCCCTGGGGTACTCCTAACATGAATTACCATTTTCTGAAAAAGTTGAGTCCACGCAGACTTGAAAACTTTGATCTGTTAGGTAACGTTTTACCCCTGCTACTATATTGCAGTAATGCTGCATCCTCTAGCCTGTTCTCATTTTATATAAATAAGGAGGCAAAAAGGAATTATAAAATATTAGCATGCAAAAAACTGTATATGTAATGAGAAGGTTTTGTGATCAAAGTTGATTCTACAGAGCATTTACTTTTAAGTGCTTATACATTTAATAATGAGGTGTGTTGTTGTTTTATAATGGGAACTCCTTTTGATTAAAGGTTTCTTGGAGAAAATAATGTCTTTGCTCCTTTTTCAGACATCTGAACTTTTACTACCCTGTTTAGACATACTGTCTTTGCTTTTGCTAGCAGCATTTATTTCAGTTCATCAAATTATGTATCATGGGTACTTACTATGCAGACACATTCAGTACAGACAGTTCCATCAAACACTCGATCACCATTATGATACTCCTGTCCGTTGTACAGGCAACCTAAAATGAGAAACCACTGCAGTCAGATAATAGGCTCCAAATATGTATATGAACAACAGATGTAAGCAAACAATCAATTAACCATTCAATCAAACCACTGTTAGATACTGCCAATATTCTTAGTGTAGAAGGATGGCAATACATGGAAAATCTTTCAGGAATCCAAAAGACAGACACGTGAGTACATTATCAAGACCTGTTATGAGAAAAAGAAGCTACAGGTGAAAGCATTGAAATTAACATGCAGAAGTTTACAATGCTAGACTGTAGTCATAGAATGTAATGCAGGTTTATTTGTGTCAGATTGTTATATTTTAATAGCAAATGTTCAGTTATCATGTTAAAGCCTTGCCATGGTGCAAAATATGAATGAATATTCTGTTTCTATAGCTTAGAGTCTCCAAAAATATACTTTCAAAGTGGAAAATAGCATTTATTTGCTGCTGAACACTGCAGCTAGTTTAGCTCTAAAGTACTATAAATGGCTATAGTGCAATTAATTAGATATAAAATATTTAATACTGATAACTTTGCTTCAATTTAATGTTTTAGCCACAGGTATATTTCTAGAAACTTAAAAAATTATACTAATAAGCAAACCACAAAACTGACAAAGGGTGAGGCATGTCCTATAATAAACATCTCCATATACAATCCAAGATACAATACATTGGGGGGATTCAGTAATCCTCCATGTAGGACGAACGAAGCCCTACTCGGAGACTGCCGTCTAAGAGTATGATGTCAGTGCATTATGCATATGCATGAGGGCATGCTGACCCAACTCCCTGGCTAACACGGAGCATGTAGGAGTGCAGGGGGCATGTCAGACTGCCGAGCAGTCCAAATATCCACGCCCCTGCAAGTGCCTAAATCTGCAAATGTCAGCAGATATGAGGGAGTCCGCTCAAATGTGTATACCCACAACACTACACTCCCTCACATTCAAAAGCCCTGTACAAATGAAATAAAATGTAACATTTTTTTTTTGAGTATTCAAGATATACCTGCCCATATTTGTACGTGTGTGCATGGGTGTGCCCATTGCTTAGCTACAGTTAGCAGTTTAGACATTGAAGAGAATAATAAACCACTTATATGCAAATTATGCCAAATAGCAATAGTGTAGTGGTAGAGCCTTCGCACAAAGAGGAGGCATTCCCGGTTCGAGTCCCACCACTCCCCTTTTCATTTTCTGTAGGAAATCCGTGCATAAAAAGAGTTCCTGACATTTACCTTTTAAATTTTATTAAAATGCAGCAAAATGGCCTATGTAGTAGTGAACGATATTTTAAATATATATAAGAAAGTGAAACGGTCATGCATAGTAATGAATGCATAAGTAACCTATCTTAAGCAATGTGAAGCACTGCTAAGCAACGTTTACCAATAGCAAGCACACTTAAGAATAATTGCCCATAGCTAAGCACTGGTTTAACTAGCACAATAGCTTTGCACGGAGCTGCGCATCGCGCCAACTAGCACAAACCAAACATGTTTGCGCGAAGCTGCACACCGCGCTAACTAGTGCAACGTCGGGCAATGTCGGGCAACATCAGTAAACGTAGAGCAACATTGGGCAAAGTTGATCAAAGTCAGCTAAACCCAGCCACACCCCCTACCGGTCAGGCCAGTAGTAAAATAAAAAAGCAATGACAGCTCTCAAACCCAGGATAGTGTGCACCATAATCACAGTACTAATCCACTAAGCCATGACAGCATTTGATGTTCATAGACTTTCAACACACGTATACATATGAATCAAAGTTTACCCAGTGCTAAGCAGGTGTGCACTCAGCTGAGAACTTTCAAATCAGGCCAATCACAAATAAGTGTGGGAAATGAGACATATTTAAGCTCCATAGGTGGGAATACTCGCCATAACTGGTTGCAGCTCCCATCTGCAGGCAGCAATGGCTGGTGTCGGAGAGGGCTCTCACTTCCGAGTGCAATGGTGGGGCATTGAGGAGTCAAAAGTGATGGTTTGGCTCCTCGTCTATCGTCATGATGCTAGACTCCTGCAGGGCCAGTTCCAGGGCACGGAATACAAATCGAAGGCCTGGAACCATCTCCCACATGAACTCACCAGTGCCACAGGCGTCCCTCGGACTGGTGAGCAGGTTAGACATCTCCATGCAGACCTGAAGAGATGCAAGCAGGACCAACTGAACCAATGGGCACAGGAGGCCCGTGGGATGCAAAATGCCCCACTACTGAGTACGTAGCCATGGACTGAAGTATGTAAAAAATGCTAGTGTAGTTGATAGTATGGATAGGTATATGTCTCAATATCACTTAATTTACTTCAAAGCTGCAGGTGTCCGTGCTGTGAATCAGCAAGCCTATGCAGATAGGCTGCGCCACCAGGCAGGTTAGTAATTTTTCTGCATGTACTGTTATATAAAATAAGAGAGAGAGCCTGACTAAAAGTGTCTCAGCCCAATAATAAAGGTATAATGAGGCTTGAATAACCTCCCTGCATGAACTGTTATGTAAAATAAGTGAGAGAGCCTGAAAAAGAGTGTTTTAACCCATTAATAAAGGTATAATAAGTCCTGAATTATTTCTCTGCGTGTATTGTTATATAGAATAAGTGAGAGAGCCAGAGAAAAAGAGTTTAAAAACAAAGAATAATGCTCACTACACTCTGTTCGCCTGATAATAAACAAGACTTGTAAAATACAACAAAAAACCAGGCTTAAATAGTGGGAAGTATACTTGCTGTATTCAATTCAAGTCAGTCACAAAAGGTAAAGAAACGAAGCTGTAACCTACAAACCGCTTTACTTTGCGAATTCTTAATCAATAAAAAAGAGTCAAAATCACCATAGAGTGTTCATTCGAACCTACTCATCCACTGGGCAATAGCTTGTAGAAAAAACACGCAGCCAGCATGTAAAAATAAATCCAAGCGTCCAGTAGAAACCACGTTTATTAAAATAATTAATAAAGGTATAAAAAGTCCTGAATTATTTCTCTGCGTGTATTGTTATATAGAATAAGTGAGAGAGCCAGAGAAAAAGAGTGTTTTAAACCATAAATTAAGGTATAATACATCCTGAATAAGATGTCTGCATGCACTGTAATAACAAATAAATGAGAGAGCCACTAGAAAAGTGTGTAATGTAATTAATAAAGGTATAACACCTGTAGTGTGTCCATGTCACTTTCTTTGAAATGTAGATGTACCCTTGCAGTATAGAACTAGTAGTGTTGTGTTAAGCGCTGTCAACCCACACTTGGGTAGGCCCACAGAAAGAGTACGAAGGGAATGCCAGTATCTCTTAAGCATATATACAGTCCGCAACTGTAGTTTCAAGCCTGGCATGTAAAGGTAAATCTGGCACATGAGTAGCTTGTAATTGTGTGCACTGGAAATGTCACTGTGCTGCTAGAAATGTAGGGGGCTGTTAAAATATAACTGATAATGTCACCTGAACACATCCAGATATGTAGACATATGAATATAAATAAAATATATAAATACGTAGCAGTAACATCTGCATCCTGGACAGTTTGTATAACAGATCCAGGTCAGGTACATAAGGAACTAGCAAAACACATCCCACAATGTAATGGACATTGCCTAGTGTAATAATACATGTAGGGGATATATACCTGCAGTCAATAGGAATGTAGTGTAAACTATAAGTTCATATAAGTTGTTAATGGAGGTATCTTTTTACACCCTACTGTATGTGCATAAACAATGCAATTCCATACCTCAATGGGTATGTGTAATCACAAAACATTTGTTGGGACATATGTCCTATTGGTTTATAAATATCTGCATAACTTTGATGCATGTGCCCTGTTCAAACACCACAATCTTGGTGGCCTGTTGCCACCATTCATTCTTGCATGCTGTTGGAATGTCCACTGCCGTTCAATATATGCATGTGTTATGCTTGCTGTTCAACTGTTGGAACTCTGGTGTGTTGGGTTAATGGGAATATTACTGCATGCTGTTACAACTAATTTGGAATGCTGTTGGCTATATTGTCATTAAATTCACCTAAACACAGAACGTATGGGAAGGCCAGTCCAAGCGGACCCACCTGTCCCACCTCAGCTGGCGATGGCACCTGACACCAGCAGGTCCAGTGCCCAGCCCGGGACCTCTTTCTCTGTTGGCCATGTGCCACCTTCGGGTGGAAGCACTGCAGGGGATGGGGCCACCTGTCACCCTCCGAACGGTCCGGGCTGTGGTGCATAGGGAGATCCAGCGTTCAGTCGCTGATCCCCTATGCCAGCTCAAGGCAAGAGTGGCGCAACTCATGGGTGAGCCTGCCCCTCCTATGCAGCCCCCAGTACAGCCACCTTCCGGGCTGTGAAGGTGCAGTCGTGACTGCCCATGGGTGGGGATCTCAGTTCCACTGTTACCATCTGTGGGCTCATGGGCTTGCGATTTCCAAACATCCTACCCCGTCAATTGTGTTCACCCACCCCATGTGTCATATTCTGCCCCTGTATGCATCTTGTTTGTCTTGTCTGTTTACCTCCCCAACCTACCTCCCAAAATATACCTACTTCCCCTACCCCACATTCCACTCTCACCTGAAAAAAAAAAGGGCAATCTGTTCCAACAAAAAATTACGCCCCATACATAGCTGCCCATTTTGCACAAATGTCCGCTGGACACAGAAACTGAAATTCAATTGGCAGTGCAACATACTTTGTTGTCTTCACCCCTCTCTCAGGGATGGAAGGTTTCAAAATTCCCTCCAAATTACTAGTATATGCACAGCTGTTGCTGTTAAAGAAATTGGCAGCTATGGACCTTCCCTACACCCGTCCTGCACATCCTGAGCTGTTTTCCCTACTGTCTTTCCCCTCTTTGTGCCCCTTTTTCACCACATTCCGATCTCCCAATTTTCTTTTCTTTCAAAGAAATGAGTGCAGGGGTTAGCGGGAGTAAGCAACTTTAAGCAGTAGTAAGTGGGTTTAAGAGAGTGTGCACATGTGTGCGCTTAGCTACGTATTGCTAAGCATCGTGCAAACCTGCGCAAACCTGCTTACAACTGCTTAAAAGTGCCTTAGTCACCCTGCATATGATGGGCCTTGTTCTGCTCAGCAGAAAAATAAAACACCACTGTCAGTCTTGAACCCTGGACACACTAGACTGCATGAAGTACCACTAGGCCACAGTAGATATACATCAGGATGTTGCTGAAATATATATATCATGCATCAGAATGTGTGAATGTAAAGGAAAGATAGGAATGCCATAACACAAAACCTGTTCTGTGGAACTTTACCAGCAGCTGTAGTGGAATTGCATTACATGACTGTGATAACAGGACCAGACATTCTAGCAGTAAATAATGTTACAGCAGCACTTTACAACCCCCACACAGCATCATAGCAGGACAATCCCCACCCAAACGTACAAAATACCTGTGTGTTCAGGGTCCAGCAAGGATGTAGTTTGGCATACTCAGTACTGAAATTGTCCAGTTTTCATGAGCATCCTGTGCTAATGTCAACAATAAAAAAGCACCAACTGTGCAGAAGTGAGTACATTAATATTGACAGTATAGCAGTTCACAAACAGTTCATATGTCAAATGAAAACATCTCAATAACTACATATGTATGGCAGCTAATTGTAGAAGTTGTAAAGAAACTCCATACTCCCATGTATCTTGTGTTAGCATTTCTAGGGGTGAGTACAATTCTACACTGTCAACTGTGTACTGGAACTGGCAACATTCAGGTCTGAGTACAACATACAAACAACTGTCTACACCCTTAGCAACAGTTAGAAGAAGCATACCAACCTTCTGACTTACACAACGGTGTCCACAGCAAGAAGCATGGTCCCCATTTTGGAATTCTGAAAGGGCTATGCCTACCTGACCTAGCAATTTATAGCACTGGGTTGCTATGACAGTGAGTACTGCAAGTACCACACAGCAGGCTGCATGTAATTGCCAAATGGTGGCCACAAATTGGTACAGAGGCCATCACATGCACATGTGCAGATACCTATAAAAGCAGTCTGTACTTGCTGCCCACACATGCAATCATTCCATTGCAGGTATGAAGGGAGAGAGAGAGAGAGAGAGAGAGAGAGAAAAAAGAAGAAGTGATGTAATGTAAAGAAAAAAATATATATTGAAAACAAATTAATTAACTGACAAAATAAATTATATTGAAAAAAATATTGAAAAGAAAGTATATTGAAAACAAATATTGCAAAAAAATATATTGAAAGAAAAATGTAGAAAAAAATTAAAAAAAATATATTGAAAAAGAAATATATTGAAAAAATATAATTTGAAAGAAAATATTTAGAAAAAAATATATACTGAAATAATAAATATATTGAAAAGAAATATATTGTGAAATAATAATCTATTGAAAAAGAAATATCCTGAACAGCAAAAGGTATATTGCAAGGGAAACCTATATTGCAAAACTAATATACCAGGAGATACGACAACAAATACGAACGCATACAAAGGAAAGGTATGTAACAGCTATGTATTTACTGGAATGTAGTAGATGTTTATGAAGAGTACTGTACATAGTTTGAATCACCCATATGTGGCAGCAGTACGTATCGATGCACAGGTGTCCTGCATAACTACTGGCATGGGGAAATAAGTGTGTAGCTGTGTGCAGTGGGATGTGATGTTGAAATATGTAGTTCAGCATTAAATGTCAAATATCTGATTCATGTTATCTGTGTTCTGTACAGTAGTGTGTACAATGTCTGTTTGGGGTAGTAGCCCATACGGTTATCTAAACATGGATGTGACAGAGTAACAAATCCATGATAGTCATATTAACGTGTAGCTTACCATTGTCAACAGCTGTACCAGGCTAGTATGCTAATTCAGCATTAGCAGCTATGTATACACCCTCCAATATTACTGTGTGCTCACATGTGACACCTGTTCATGTTGCAGCAAGGCCCAACAGGTTAACCGTGAGGTACATGTACTTACAACAGTGTGGTCCTTGTGTGTGTATGGCACACACATACGGAGAGATCCGTCCGTGTCAGATATATTAGCATCTGTACATGTGCATGGAGCAAGGGACATACTGCAACTGTTTGTAAAAGGTGGATATATATATATATATATATATATATATGTTGTTGAAGGTTGTTATGTGCATATTTATATGTAGGTTGTAGTGTGTGGCAGACCAGACAGCATACAGTGCTGGTGTATGACATGTGGTGGTTAAGAGCTGTGGGTATGATTCATCAGGTTTGCAGTGTTGCAGCCAGTGAGGCCTGCTAAAGCTACATGGGCTGAGAACACCTTCAATGCATTCCGCACAACACTGTGCAATGTTATGACATAACTGTATACCTCACAACCTTCCCATACTTGATATTCCCACCATATGTGGACTGTACATGTGCCTATATGTATATCTATATGTACACCAATGGATGTTCATATGTATGTGTGTGTATATATATATATATATATATATATATATATATATATATATATATATATATATATATATATATATATATATATATACATATATATATATATATATATATATATATATATATATATATATATATAAAGAGAGAGAGAGAGAGAAAGGGTCATAATTACTGCAACAGATGCCTGGTGACAAAGCCATGGACTCAAGCTCAATGTTGACACTGCATTGGCATCCCTCCTTGCAAAGACTCAGTACCCATGAACTACCGCATAGGTGGTAGTCTACTTAACACCGAAGGTGTGATAAGAGACCATGGGACAGAGGTGGACAGCAGTGTCCCCTCCGATAGTCACAATGCCACACTACTCATGTAATCCATCTACGTGGCAGACATCAGCACAAAAGGTGTGTCATCCAGGGAAAAATAGGTCAGTGTTCCCCTCTACTCCACACACATAAAACCCAGTATAGAGTACAATGTCACATGTGGTATGTACCTCACAAGATATCTACAGCAAGTGGAAAGGACAGAGACATACCTCACAAAGAATAATAATGGCGTCAAACAGATGCCCTATGCAGGCCGTCCCACAAACCCACAACTAGACTGTGTCACATACCGCCTACCCAGAGGTGACCTCTGACTGACATACTAAGCTATGTCAAACCCAGATCTGTTGGACATGCTCCACGTAAACAGATCACAATCTGTACGAGCTACACGCCCTAGGGACCCAAACCCTTTGACCACAATAAACAGCACATGCTGGAGGGATAGATTCCTATCTCAGAGATATCCCATACTCTGGAACAAACCACCTATCCATAGCAAACAAAGCTCCTAATTATCAGTCATCATAAATAATCCTGGTGATTGTATGGGAGATAGTGAATACACCCAGGCAATCACCTCAGTGTCTCTGCTTGACAGGGCCACGTGAAATGTAATTACCTGTGTGTCAGAGGCCAGGGTAGCATATGGGCTAGAGTCCTATAGGCCCTAGGGCCAATAAACTTACCTACCTATGAAGTGATACACACCCACCTGTACTTGTTGCAATAATCGATATTTGAGGTTGACTGAGTGTAATCGTGAATGTGTCAGAGTTCAGTATATGTGTGATAGCTTAGTGGGAAATTGTTTCTGTCATGCTTTTATGTGTCCTAGCTGTGATCCCAGCAAAAGATGTGTATGCAATTGCTAGGCAGAAAAAGCAGTATGCCATACAGTCTGACGTAGTCCATTGTTGTCGACTGGGGTGTCCCATTGTAGGCTAAAGCAGTACATGTATGCTTATTGGGTGTTACTGCTGGTGAATCCAACTCCAGTATGAACTGTAGTACTACCTGAAGTTGTATGCCTAAACAGCACAGTATGGTGTATGTGCACATTTACTGGAACCACTGTTATGTGTTTTCCCTGTAGTCCTCACAGATTACATACCTCAGGCATATGGTCTCATAACTACTGACACACAGTACTGTACGGTACACAGGTAAAGGTCACCTGGGTTGCCATACCTTTGTGTCTGTTATATATGCCTACTGTGTGTGTGGGTATGCCTGTACCAAGGTCTCAGTCATGTGTGTGTTACAGGATATAACTGCATATCTAGCAACATGTATAGTCTAGTACAGCAGTATGCCACCTATATTAACGAATGTGCACATATGTTAGCTAGGGGTCTGCCATCAACGACTAGTGTGGTATAATGGTAATACTGTCAGTGGACTTTACAGTCATTGCAATGGATTACATATTTCATGATGCATTAGCATGATATATACCTTCTGTGGCTAGGTGGTGCATTGTGTCACATACAGTGTGCCATGTACTGTTGTACAGTCTTACATACTGTTTTAACTTTGTTGCTGTGCAAAACATGGTTTGATATATAGAGTGTGCCAGGCACTGTCAGGCATCTGTGGGTTGAGAACTGATATGTGGTATTGAAAGTGTGTATCTTCTAACAGCCAATAGGTTGCTATATATGGCAGTTAATTGATATCTGTACTTTAGAATGTTACGTGTGCCACATGACTTGCTCACACATTTTGTTTCATTGCCTTCCAGGGTAATGTCCCAACATCGTAAGCCTGCATATAGCATGGCAGAGGAGGAAGCCATCACAGCGAGCCTGGTGCAGCACTATGTGCTGTTGTTCTCCAGAACCAGCCAGGAGCAGCATTAGCGGTCTGCGCTGTGGCAAGATCTTGTCCGTAGGGTAAATGACATAGGCATGCATAACCGAACATATGAGCAGGTATGCCACCACTGCAGTGATTTAATTAGACATGTCCGGCAGCATGCGTCTGATATCCGCAGACAACAGCTTGCCACAGGTGGGGGTGTAGCCATCCATCCCCCCCTCACCAGAGTGGAGGAGCTGCTCTTGAGCCAGGTGGCTGCTGGCCATCAGCAACCACAACAAGTAACATGTATCATCATGGAGGCCAGAGCCACCCAGCAAGCTGACATGGAGCGTGCAGGTAACATGGCATAGCTGTAGAATACTGTTACCTCTATTGGTAGAGCATGCTTATGTGAGATGTGTACTGTGTAGTTAGTCGATGTGGTGCCTAGTGTTGTGCAATACTAATTATTAGGAATATAATCTGTAGGCCTGTGACTGTCAACCGTTGTACTACTGTAAGAATACAAACACACAGTAGCAATGCCACAGTTGTTGCCACTGACAAAGTGTCTGATATCCATGTAGGTCCCTCTGGTACGACAGCAAGGCAGCAGAACCATGCTGGTGAGTGCATGTCATAGGTGAGGTGTAGGCCATGTACACGTAACACACCTATGCATAATGCATGCTGTGCATGTTTGCTGTGAGACTATGCACATCCTAGTAATGTGGGTAGCTGCCTAAAACACGTACAATACACACAGCATCCCACACAATTGTGGCAACACTGTAGTGGACATTGGATAGGTAGAGTCAATACACATGTACACAACATACACACCTTTGTCATACACAGTACACATTAACATGCTACACATGGTGTATTCAGACACCCGCTGTAAGGTCACACTACAGTATCCCAAACCTCATCCACACAGCACACATAATATACCTGAGGGGTAGATGCCTCACATGTGGCTGTGCAACACTCTTCAACACATAACACATTCATGTTAGGCAATGTCCCCTATTGGGCACCTCACAAACCTATGTAACAACTGGCCGTGAAATGGTGAATGTAGCCATGGTACTGCAGTTCAGGTACAGCATGCTATGTGCTGGTCTGACACACATTAGTAGCCTTGAGTGACCACATGATGCTGCATGATGATGGCTCATGGTACTACACCCCATCCAGTTACAGTGGCCACAGTACTACACATATCATGAATTGCTATGCACCTCAATGTTGTGTATGTGCAGACATATGCACCTATACACAATATGCATAGCAATCACCATTTGTAGAACGTGACACACATATGTCTTGTAATGCTATGGGGTGTATAGGTCACATGACACACATTGTGTATGTGTGATGTTTCATGTTGCAGTTGTGTGGTAGCATGCCATGTCATGGCTGACACTGGCATGTCCACAATATGTCCTACACTCACCATAACCACTGTACAATGGCTATGTTGAGCAATGGTATTCCATCAGGTATACATTCACCACTCATCCTGTGTGTATACATAGCATGCATGTGCTACACCTGTGTCCACAATTATCTGCTAAAGACACAGATGCTCTAATCAGAAATGGATATCTATGTGACACACTGATACACATCCAGCCATGGTATGTATACATGTGACTGATGTGCACAGGACATTGCAGGGCTTTTAATACCTGCACAGCAATGTCGTGTCCATGTACACATTGCGTTCCAGGGTGAGGACATTCACTGAACAAAACACACATGCATCAAGGCCATGCATACTGTTATTAGCAAGGGCTGTCTACACTCACACTGCATGCTGTGCTGTTGAGCAACACATGTCCTGCATGCTGTCACGTTTGATATAAATGTTTGGCTTGTGATACTGTACCCCAACATCACATGCTATTGAGTATGTTCGTGATTGCCGGTGGTGTGTGTGTGTGTGTGTGTGTGTGTGTGTGTGTGTGTGTGCGTGTGTGCGTGTGTGTGTGTGTCTGTTCTAGTGAGGAGTGTATTTGTGTGCATGTGTGCATGTGTTCATGAGTGCATGTGTTCATGTGTGCATGTGTGCATGTGTGCTGGCATCATGTACATGTCGTAAAGTGTGTTTCCTGTCTCCCTCTCACAGGTGCTGATACCGGGCTGGTTCAATGCAGCAGGGAAACTGTTGTCACTGAGCATGATAGTGACAATGATGATAGGTGCGTTGAGGCACAGGCATGTTTGCCAGGGTCTATCGTTGGTCCACCAATCGACACTACACAAGTGTCCACCCCATCCATGCACACAGTCATACTGCCAATACATCCGTCACCAATGCCCTTAGCAGAGGGACAGCGTACAGCCGGCATTGACCAGGACAGTGTGGTATCCATGGCACATGCATCCCGACACAGCAGCCATACCCAGATGTCTGGAAGGGTACCACATAGGCAGATGTCCAGGGGTTCTCGTCAGAGCACTGCTGCCCATCATGCCACTGGCAGATGTGCCACAGGTCTAACAACCTCACGCATGTTCCAGACTGTCATGGAGGCACAGGCACGTATGGAACGGTACACCAGACAGGGACTGAGGGCACAGAGGGCACATAACACCGAACTAATAGACAGTATCCATGACCTAGCTGGTGCCATCCGCAATTACACTGAGGTCACTGATAGACGTTGGGGAGAGACATTAGATGTCCTCCGCAATGTCATGTCCATGTGTCAGGACAGTGTGGGACGGCTGAGTCGTCGATGTGGACGTATGCCAGCAACATCAGCAACTAGCAGTCGCTGCGGACATCCCTCAAGCAACAGCCGCTCCCGCAGTGCCAGTACCAGCCCCAGCAATGTTGGGGGTGGGCTGTCCATAGAACATCCTAGAAGACCACGTGCACATGGCTCTGGACAGTCCCAGCAGGGACCTGGGTCCAGTGTACATCCATCTACCTCTGGGGATAGTACCCAGTCTGGCTTGGTACCTGATAGTGTCAGTAGCACCTCTGCCAGGCACAGGTACCATATCTGTGGCCAGAGACGGTGATCTGTAAAGCCTCACAGGTACAGTCTGTGGCTGTCCCACAAGTACCCATATGTGGCAGCCACATGGTGGAACTGTGTGCATGCAGACACACACAAACATAATCCAGACACCTAGGGCTAACACATACCCACACACATTACATCAACATTGGCCCATACCATTATTCTTGCCCCTCCCTCACACACACACACACACACACACACACACACACATACACACACACGTCAATTGGATGGCTCACTGTAAGCCTCTGGCTGACCAACAACACACCCTGTGCATATGATGAAACCTGTGCCACCTCCTGTCATCTGTAACATTGATGCAGGAACAGGCTACCATGGTGCTGGTGCACAGGGTGTTTTTATAGCAGTATAGCAATGTTAGCATGTTGTCAGCAGTAGAGTGTAATTATATGCTTGAAGGTGTAGCTGAGCAGGCATGATGCATTAAAGCTATAATTGTCATTGTAGTGTTGTTTACACCAGTGTTAGTTCCAATTGTATATTGTCCACCCACGTGCCACTTGGCTGATGTGCGCAGTATTGGCAGCATGTGTTAGAGAGTGGACAGTATGTGTGGGATGTGTGTAGCACATATTTGCAAGTGTACAGCTGTGGAAATGGTGGAGGTGCACTGTCTGCATGTACGTGCATAGTGGATACATGGGCAGGGTGACATGCTCTGTATTACACAGTAACACTCCATAGTTTCTATTGGTGGCCAGTATGCATTGTACTACACACATTTTGGAACCTGACTACACATGTGTGTGTGACATGGTTTGACACTGTGCTGTGGGTGATACTGTTACTATCTGTCATTGTTTTGCATTCTGGTAGTATACATGACTGCAACAGCCTGACCATAACCAATTGTTAGCTGATGTCCTGACAACTGACACACAGATGTAGGACACGCAGCAACATTTGGATCCTTCAGGTACTATACTATGCCAGTAACCAGTGGTATTCAGCTGCACCCATTACTGAGACCACTCCTGTTCAGCATTTGGCTCTCTTAGGTACAAGCAATCACAGTAGGGATATGTCTGCCCACGTGTGCTAATGCATACGGTGGCCTATACTGCATTCTCCAGGTGACACAAACATCCTCCACAAGGGTATCATACAGACAGATACCTGTTGTCAAACCCATGCTGTAAAGCTATAGGCAAAAGTAAGCATAGTCATCCACCTTTACGGAACATAGTATTCCCACAGTACCACATAGGTAGTAGCCACCAACATCATGAACAGGTACCGATGTGTACATGCAACCTAATGTTACGTCATCTCTCCTTTGATAATCACATTCCCTAAGGTATTTTGGAATCTCTCGGTGGATCACATAAACAATCAGGGGTCTGCATGCATGTCCACAAAGGTTGTTGTACACCTATAATGCATAGTCATCATTGACATACTCTGCTGCATTTGAACAGGTCTGACATATACCTCAGCCATAAACCCTCACACACACAATTCAATATTTGTGACACGGATGACCTAGGCCAGGCACCACTGCAGTGGCTGGCCTTGTTACAAGCATACAGATGTGACCTAAGGTCTGTGAAGCAGCAGCACAGTTTGGCAAAGATGCCAACTGTGTACTTGGATAAAGCAGGGTTCCCACACATGCAATACTTGAGGTAACATGTACGTATATGTATTTGCCTCATAGCTACCTCACATGTGCAATGCCTACTGATATGTCATACAGTAGTAAAAGCAAAACCCCCAACACATTGACCAACACTGTCACACACATAGAGCACACTCACTCACCAAGTGCAGGATTCAAACCCCTACCTAACTACTTCATGATACTAGAGGAGTACGCATCAACACATCGTGCTATGCACATTACTGGGAAGTATCTTTTCCACAGGTATATTTGTAGGATGGTGACATAATCAGACTTGACAAAGAATAGTTTACCACTTTTAAGGTGTTTTGCTACTCTCCTAAAAGGTTGCTCCATCCCAAGGAGACCACACACACGCACACAGTTGTCAAGTGCAGGATTCATACCCCTACTTAATTAGTTCATGATACTAGAGGAGTACGCATTAACATGACATGCTATACACATTACTGGGAGAAATCTTTTCCACAGGTATGATTGTAGGATGGTGACATCATCAGACATGACAAAGATGTGTATACCACTTTTAAGGTGTTTTACTACTCTCCAAAAAGGTTGCTCCTCTTCAAGGGGATCACACACGAACACACACATACAGTTGTCAAGTGCAGGATTCAAACCTCTACCTAACTACTTCATGACACTAGAGAAGTACACATTAGCACAACGTGCTATACACATTACTGGGGGCTCTTGTTTCCACAGATATATTTGTAGGATGGTGACATCATCAGACGACAAAGATTGGTTTACCACTGTTAAGGTGTTTTACAACCCTCCTAAAAGGTTGCTCTTTGCCAAGGAGACCACACACAAACACACACACACACTTGTCAAGTACAGGATTCAAACCCCTACCTAACTACTTCATGATACTAGAGGAGTACGCATTAACACAACGCTCTATACACATTACTGGGGGTTCCCTTTTCCACAGGTATATTTGTAGGATGTTTACATAATCAGACTTGACAGAGATTAGTTTACCACTTTTAAGGTGTTTTACTACTCTCCAAAATTTTTGCTCCTTCCCAAGGAGACCACGCACAAACACACACACTTGTCAAGTGCAGGATTCAAACCACTACCTAACTACTTTATGATAATACAGAGGTACGCATTTACACGCCGCACTATGCACATTACTGTGAGTTATCCTTTCCACAGGTTTATTTGTAGGATGGTGACATCATCAGACTATACAAAGTGGGTTACATTAGGTGGGCTACATTGAAGGAATGTCTACACACTTTGGCCATGTTATCATCAAAGGGGTGTGTACTATCTACCTGTGTCCCCAGGGCCATAATGGTACATACTGGATTACCACCTATGTGGTAATTTGTGTGCACTTTGTTGTACCCAAAGGGGATGACTATGCATTCTTTGGCATTCAGCTTGAGGGCATTGTTTTGACACCAGGTATCTGTCTCTGTAGGACACTTCTGGAGGATGTCTGTGTTAGCTGTGCAGTCAATTATGGACCACAGTTACCATTCATCTGCAGACCTGTTCAGCCATACACCTCCCATGCTTGCCTGTACCTCTGAGCAGTATCTACTGAGCAGGTGGGGTCCCAGGACCAAGACCTGTGGGATGCCATTTGTGACTGGCTTAGAGTTGGACATGGCACTAGCAACTCTAAACATGTGTGTTTGATCTGTGAGCCACCTGGCCACCCATCATGTGACATAGCTGTTAATGTTCCAGCTGGTACGCTTGTCCATGATGACAGAGTGGGGAATGGTGTGGAAAGTCCTTCATGTGGTCTGGGTGGGCTGTGTGGACTACTTTCACCTCCATCTATGTCCTTGATAACTGTTTGAAATAAGTCAACTAGGTTTAGGAGCCAGGATCTGACTTTAACAAGGCGAAGTTGTGGAGAGTCCAGTGTCTGGAGGTCTCCAATGTCTCTGCTTATGGGTTCCATGACAATTTGCTCAATTGCTCTGTAGACCAGGCTGAGTAGACATATTGGGCAATGGTGTCCATGTTCTGTTGTGGCACCCCCTTTCTGGAGCTGGATGACTGTTTGTGTATGCCATTCTTTGGGTATATAGTCTGTGGTACACTTGTGTCTGGACAGTAAATGTGAGTGAGGGTCCAGTTCCTCATGGGCCTAGTGTATGACGCAGCCTGGGACACCATCCAGTCACATTGATGCTGTGTTCTCAGCTTTGGTGAGGGCTGTCTTTACCTGCATGTCCATGACGTCTGGGGCTCCTCATCCTTCTGTGATGGACACAGGCCCTTTTGGGGGTGATGGGGGGTGTTTACACTGAACTTGTCCCCCTGGATGTGGGCAATGAAAGTTGGTTTGGTGTATTTCTTTCCTTTTTTCAGTAGCTGACAGCATATTTGGAAGTTGACACCTACATGTCTGGTATAGCTACCGAAGGCTTTGTGGTTGTTATTCTTACATTCCTTGGCTATTTGTCTTTAGAAACTGTCCTTGGATTATTTTATGAGCGATCATTGTTTCATCCTGATAATGATCAGTGATGCGTTTCCTTTAGTGAAGTTGGCTCTATCATGTGTTTGTTTCCTCCTTCTGTTGTCTAGCTTATTTATGGGCAATGACCACCTGATTGTTGTCCTATTTTTGGAGGTGTGCATCTTGGTTTTATTTGTGAGGTCTCATTCCATGCATCCCTGTAGATTCTCATAAGATGCACTTGTAAATGATTCTGCAGATTGTATACCATTATCCTATAGCAAGAGGGCTTTCGAACGCTCCACGTTGGTCTTGGGAAGTGTGCAGTTTGCTTTTGCAAATGTCTTCACAGTGGTTTCATTGACGGGGTGGGGGGGCCGGATGTGGATGTCCAGTGTGATTACTTCATGATCTGATATTACCAGCGAGGGGTTTATCTCTGTAGTGGAACACTGGTACCCCATGTTGGTGATGATCATGTCCAGTATGTTGTCACCTCTACTGGGTGTGGTGACCAGCTGTTCCTGGGTGTTTGGGTTTTTAAACTCTAGGAAACATTGGGCAAAGGACGTTGTACATGAGTACTTCCACCACTCACTGTTTGGGTAGTTGTAATCTCCTCATATAATGGTGTTTGTTAGGACCTTTATACTTTCCACTGTTCTCCAGAATACTGAGTGAGGTTCCTGAGACAAGGTACATGATCTGTAGCAGGCTACAATCTGATGGGCAGCTTTGGCCAATGTTAGTTGCACTTGCATGGTCTCCAAGGCCTCATGCTGTGCCACTAACCTGAAGGTGTGGGTATTCATAGGGTAAATGGGTACACACCTTCCTTTTGTATTTCACTCGTGGGTTTGGGTCCAAAGGTCAGAAGGATTGTGAGTGTTTTACGTGGACCATATCCAACAGCTCTGTGTTTGACATAGCTTTGTATGTTAGGCAGTGAACACCTCTGAGTAGGCAATATGCAAGGGAGTACGTATGGAGCATTTTGAGATGGTCTGTGTATGGCATGTATTTCAGGCTGCTAATGCTCTTTGTGTGGTATTGCTGCTGGCTTTCCAGTTGTCTTGTGAGGTACATAGCAACAGTGGCGTTGTACTCTATTATAGTTCTAGTGAGTGATGAGTGGAGCGGAACATTGTCCTCTTGTATTCTGCATGAGACGCATTTTGTGATGAGGTGTGCCACATGGGAGGGTTTCCTGACTATTGTGGGAATGTGATTATCACAGCTGTATCCACTGTCCACCTGAGACCCAAGGTCTCTTGTCACACTTTCAGTGTGAAGTATACTACCACCTCTGTTGTAGTTCTTGGCTACAGAGTTTTTAACATAGGGGATGACAATGCACCTTTTGGCATTGAGCTAGATCCCATGGCTTTGACAACAGCCATCTGTCCCAGTGAGGCCCTTTTGTAGGATGTCCACATCTTTTGTGTTTACCATTATGGCTCCTGGTTTGCAGTCTTCTGGAAAATTCAGCTGCCACAGACCTGCCATGTTAATGTTTACTTCAGGGAAGTAGATACTACACAGCCTGGGAAGTTATCTGGTCCCATGGCTGCTGTGATACTGGCTTTGGAGAGTGTTTATTACCTGTGCAGCCATGATGACAGCAACTTTGCAGTCTTCCATTATAGAGATGTGCTCTTTCATGGGTGAGAGAGGGGTACAGTTAACAGTGATCCTATCTGCCAGAATGTTGGCAATATTAGTTGGCTCTGTACATTTACTGCCATTGAGCTGTAACTCGGAACAGATCTGAATGTAAACATGACATGAACCTGTCTGTTGGGCAGAGATCTCCTGAGTAGACAGTATGCCGCAGAGTACAGATTGGGTTACATTCAGTCTTGTTGCATGGGGCGACTATTTGAGGCCAGTGATCATCTTGTTAAGGTACTTCATTGGTCTTTCTAGCTGCTGAACGTGCCAAGTCGGATTCATCGCAAGTGTGTTGTGGTACTCTCTGACAGGTCTGATGACTGCTGAGTAGTGGGAACCTCCTTTAACCTACATGCACAGACCTTGGCATTTTGTGTGAACACATAGCATGATTTTCCAACCACTTTGTGAATGTGTTTCTGGAAGTAGAGATGACTATCCACATTTGTCCATAGATCCCTAATTATCACATCCGTATTTAGCCTAGGTGTGTGAGCATGCCCAGTATGACCTTCCAGTATGTTGCTGCCTGACATTAGGTTTGTTTCTTTAAGTGTGTGAGCATGCCCAGTATGACCTTTCAGTGTGATGCTGAATGGAATCCACTACATTTGTTGGAGTGCGTGAGCATGCATAGTATAGACATTTATAGTATATGTGTAGGGAAAATCAAGTTGTATTTTTACAGCAGGGCTCACCTTTGTGTCATAGATCAACAGGGATTATGCTGTGCCTGCAGGGCTTCCATGCGACACTTTGCATAGACTTACCAACATTTCTACATACAGGGGGACAGTACATTTCTACCCGGGGGCACACCTGATTGTTACTGTGGGTGTACATAGGATGTGGGTTTCACCTGACACTTATACACATTTGCTATGTCTGCACTGCTATGTACAGGACACCATTTCAATCTGTACTGTTGCCTATCATAGTGGCTTGAGGCATACTACTGTACTACAGATGTTGGCGTCCAATGTCACGTATATTACACTGTGACTTCATAGCCTACACAACCCACATCACACCACATAGCCTGATGTTCTCAGTCTGCATAGGCGTGTGGGGGAGGTTACCATTTGCCTTTTTAGCAGCATGATACTGCATTTCTTTGTGTTTGCATTAGTGTACAACTGTCCTGCTGTGTCTGTGCCACTGAAATGCTATCATGGCTTAGTGGTTCAGTACTGTAACTATAGTGCCCAGTATCCTGGGTTCGAGCCCTGTCATTGCTTTTTATTGCCATGCTGGGCAGACCAGACTGCTTAAGGAACAGTAAAGCAGATATAAGCATGTTTAACTGACTTTGCTCAACTTTGACCAACCTTGCCCAACATTGCCCAATGTTGCGTTAGTTGGCACGAGCAATTTTGTTTACATATACTAGATATTGGTAAAAGCTGCTTAGCAGTGCTTTATATTGCTTATAACATGGCAATCATGCCTCAGGTGGTGCTGCAGGGCTGCCTATGTTGGATGCACATACTACACTCCCTATACATGTTTGGAAACAGGTAGTATCAAGTTAGGCATCCCTATTATTTTATGTGTGAGTCAGAGGGAGGTATCATTTCCAGGGTTCCTACTGAGCCAGTGTATGTGCTATGTGTTGCCTCTTTGCCAAGGCATACTGGGCATGCCTCCTTCTGCCTACTGGGGCAGGCTCAGGTTGTTCCTCCTCCGAGTCACGCTGTGCCTGTGCAGGCCTTGGCAATGGTGGGGGCTGTTTGCCCCTGCCCCATGCTGTTCCTGCTGCAGCTGTTTTCACAGGATCATATTGTGTAGCATGGCACATACCATGACAATTTGGGTACATGTAGTTGGTGAGTACTGCAAGGCTCCACCAGATGTGTCCAGGCAATGGAACCATGACTTGAGCATCCCAAACACACGCTCTATTACATTTTGTGTTTGTGCGTGTGCCTCATTATGGTGTTCTTGTTCAGGTGTGTGCGCATTTCTGATGGGTGTCATTAGCCACGGCTCCAGTGCGTATCCAGCATCCCCCACTAAGTGACCATCAGGGATGTCCCTATTGGCAAATGTCTGGTACAGCTGTGACAGATGCCAGATATGGGAATCGTGGTAGCTTCCAGGGTAGCCAGCACACACATTCAGTATTATGCCCTGGGCATCGCACACGATCTGGCAGTTGATGGAGTGGAAGCCCTTGCGGTTGATGTAGGCCCTACCCTGCTCACCAGCTAGTGTTTTGATGTGTATGCGCATGCAGTCAATTGCACCCACTACCTCAGGGTATTCCGCTATTTGATGGAAGATATGCATGTTGCTGGCCAATACCTCATGGGAATTGGGGAAATATACATGATCACTGACATGTGCTGACATGGCATTCAGGAACTGGTGCAGTACCCTGGATGCTGATACCTGTGAAATCCCCATCATATCACCAGCTGGTCTCTGGAAGGTACCTGTTGCTAGTATTCTTAGGCCAACACATACCTTGGTTTCCACTGGGATGGGTTCCCCTCTGTTGGTTCTATGTGTGAGGCGTGGCCTGCACAGCTCAACAGTTTGCTGCAGGAACTCTCTGTCCACTCTATAGTGCTCCACTATCTCCAGCTCATGTAGCCCCTGGTAGGTTACCCTGGGTCTGTACACTCTTCTCTGTCTTCTCACTGTGGGTTGCTCAGCAGCATTCACAATGGCACCACCCTCAGCATCTTGCACATGTCGCCTTATAATAGCAATGGCAGCCCCTAACATTTTTTTGTCTCAGCTAAGCTTTGTAAGTTTTCACTTTTCTTTGTAGATGGCAGTGTTGCAGTGCTTCTGAGAAAAACATGGGGAATGTTGTTTGCAGAGTTTTAAGTGCTGGGCTGGGCTAGGCTAGTGTACTGCCTGTGTAATTGGCTGATTCTGACTGATTTCACCTGGCAGCTCTGCTAGTTCTCCTTGGTTAACTTCCTACTACTTCCTTTCTTTCCTTCCTTTGCCCATTTCTGTTTCCACAGGGGGCAGCACTGCGCAAACAAGTGCAAACACGCACACACGAGTGCACACACACACACACACACACACACACACACACACACACACACACACACACACACACACACACACACACACAGCCTTAGACAGGCTTACACGGGTTTAGGCGGATGCACAATCATGCATACATGCTTAGACAGCCTTACACAGGCTTACACGGGTGCACACACGCGCACACTGGCTTAGTCCAGTTTACAGGCGCGCACACGCACGCACACAGTGTAAGCAGCTTTGCAAGAAACTTCAATGATAGCCACGGCGTACACCTTCAGTTTCTGGGTTTCAGTTTAGACAACTGTACACATGCCTCTTCCAGTCCTGAGTACCTCATAGCGAACACATGCCAGTCTGCTCCAATAAGCTTACAGCCTTTTTGATACATACCCCCTCATGATGTCACCTATCTTCTACTCTGTTACTTCCCTAATCCTACTCTTACACTCTAGGGACATGGTTCACATGGCAGGGAAATTTGGGATTCACTATCCTTATACTCATTTGCATAGGACTGCCTATTAATGCTTGGTTACATCTCTCAGACTGAGCTTCCCCCCTTAGCAACCACTACTCAGTCGCCATGTTGTCTTCAGCCTGCCATTCACGTGCATGGCAGATGAATAATTTGAATAAAATACCTATTTGTGGCTTTTATTTTTTGTTTTTAGGGTTTTTAGAGCGCCGCACGTTTACTCGGCACTGCGCTACACTTAAACATCGGAGATCGAGGAAAAAAAAAAATTTTTATTATTTTGCAACCGATAAAAATGCCAAGGGCCGTATATTTGGCCATTGGCATGCTTCCTCAACTGGATGCATCCATTATTTGGAGCTGTCATAGCTCCGTTTTGCTATTTGCAGAACGGTACTCAGTTGCCAACCGAGTACATTTCTACAAATAACACTACTCTTACTCGGACAGGTTAATGTTTCCTGGATCACAAATTTACCTCATTTGCATAGCTTTCTGCAGCAAATGAGGTAATTTGCATAAACTAACCCTGTCCGTGCAAGAGTCATTTTAGGAGCTCTCTTGCACACACGGCTGTTCTTGGATCACTCGGCAGACATGCTGGCTTGCTGGAGTCTTGCTCTACTCTTAGACTCCGTGCAAGCCTTCGTGAATCTGGCCCATTGTCTTTCTTTTCTAAAAACTCATATATTTTAAGCAGATCTGTTTCCATGTGACAAGCAGAAACATGGCACATTGTAATTTCTCAGGTTTTTCAGTTATTCTTCTCATACTGTGAAATAAACTGAACTTCTGGATCCATAACATATCATTTTCAACAGCTTTGTGTGTTGTGATGGATTTTGTGGAGGTTTTAGCTGCAGCATGCCTCATACTAAACAATTTTTTTCTTCTGATACAAAGTCAGAGTGCTGGTTATATGTGTTGTCAGTTCATAGACTATTGGAGCGGTGATATAATACAGAAAACATAACCATAGGATTATTTACATTTTGACATCCTGCTATGAAAACAGTAATACTCATTTAAGGCAATGGCACAATACGTTACAGAAGGAGGTCCCCCCAACCCAGAAATGTATGGATAAATGAAACAGAATTCAATAGGAGATGAGAGGGTTAAAATTAATGAGGAAAGTCAAAAATGCATGGGACGGGTGTAACACAATACTTAACATGGAGTAGTGATAAAAAGTAAGCTCTTGCTAATAAAGGATCTGCAACTTATGGAAAAAGTAAGGAAGTGAACAGATGAGCTGCCTGGAATGGTCTTTTGTATAAATACTTAGCAGTCAAACTGATCAGAAAAATTAAACTATTTGTACCTTCCCCAGTCAGCTGGAAGTACAGGGCAGCCTGAAGTCAGATTGCAGCAAGGGCTCCTACTTTCTCACATTTCAGGTGTGCAGGTGCTTTATGAGTGTACACCACAATCTCAGCTATGACCATACCTCAAAGCAGGTGCACAATTATCTAATATATAGTCATTAAAACCAGCAAACATTAATTTCTGAATTATTAACCAGTGGATGTATTGAATAATGGATTAGCATTGCCATTTTATACTCAAAGGTTCATCCAGAGTAACTGTCAGCTCAGAGGACATTCACTTGATCAGGTATTTCATTAAAATAATAGACTGACATTGACATATTTTTAATTTCCCCATTCAGCCACTGCACTCAAAGAACAACTGTTCAGTCACCACACTCAAAGAACGACCGTTCAGCCACCACACTCAAAGAACGACCGTTCAGCCACCACACTCAAAGAATGACCGTTCAGCCACCACACTCAAGGAACGACCATTCAGTCACCTGAGTCATATTTTCATTACAGCACAACGTGTTTAATAATTTTGAATTGACTATCAATGCATTCTTGTTTGTATTTATTCTGTTGAGTATGTGTGTGTGTGTGTGTGTGTGTTCATACATTTTTATACATTGTTTCTTTAAAATGACAAAACGTTTCTCATTGGTTCTTTTAAAGGCACCTGACTGGGTTTGAGTTTTTAAAGCGTTTGAATTCAATTTTTTGTGTGTATTCTGATTAAGTCTTTGTTATATTCAGACAAAAGAGCCTGATACTTTTTATTAAATTTTGTTGCTGAACCTATCCACAATAAAATAGTTGGCACACTGGAGGCAAAGGTGAAGCAATCACTCACAGTGACTCTTAAGAAGTAAAAATAAAACTTATTAAGGCTTGTTTTATTCATGAAGTAACAAAACACTTTAATATGGAAGCTGAACAAATTAGTTAAGAAAGACACAGGTTCTCATATAAAATTTTTAATATATTTAATTATAATAGTATTGAGGTCAATATAACTTAATTCAACCTATTCATGAAAGGATTTAAATTTATTCCTAGTAGAAAAAAGTGATATTAGCAAATTATTAATTCACCTTAAATTATTTATTAGAAAACAAAATCTGGAGTTAATGTTTCCAGAGCCATCTAAGGGGAATGAGCAGAGTAATATACTTAAAAAGAAAATTACATTTAACTCTCCTGTATTCCCACAACTTAAGAATTTTGCAATGGTGGTAGAGAAAAAACTTAGAAAGACTATCAAGGATAAGAAAATACATCCCAACCTCTCCTATGAGGAAAAATATTACTGGATGAATTGAGTAAGAATAAATATTTAAAGGTGATAAAACCTGATGGGGGGTGGGATAGTCGTTACAGATACCACTGTATATGTGGATAAAATGATGAATATATTGAGTGATGAAAACAAGTATTTTTGAGTCTCAAAAAATGAAATTTTTCTAGCAGATTCTAAAATAGATTGCATGTTACAAGATTTACTTATAGAAGATATGATAGATATTGATATATACAATCATTTAACTATTATACTGTGGTGGTGATGCTGCGGTAGCGTTGTCGCCTCACAGTTAGACGTTGCACGTTTGATTCTCAGTTAGAGCGTCTTCTGTGTGTCAACATGTGTGAATGGGCATTCCTTCGTTGAAGGTTGTGTGTTAGGCCCAGCAAGCCAGCACGTAAAAATCTACTGACAATCATTAGCGGACTTGAGTTCCACTGTGGTGACCCCTAACCGGGAAAAGCCGAAAGACAGTTGTAGACAGTTGTGGATAAACCGGTCATACCCTCCATTTTTGGGACTCCTAAGGCCCATAAAAATGTTTCTGGCCCTCTACTTAGGCCAATTGTGGCTGCTAATGGTTCTAAACTCTATCCTTTAGTGAAATTTAATGATTATAAGCTTAAATTAATTTGGACTGAGGAGGCTGGAATTTTAAAGGACTAAAAGGACTCTTGGGACTTCTTGAAATGTGTAAAAAATGAACTATATGAACAAGATATGAAGTTTATAACAACTGATATAGTAGATTTATTTTCAGTGATCCCCAATAATGTAGGGCTAGAGTGGTTTGAAGAGGCTGTTGGAGAAAAGGTGGAATTAGTGCCAATGAGTTCAGAGTTTTGTTGGAACTCATGGACATGGTATTAAAAAACAACTTCATTCACTATGATGGGAGATTTATAAACAGACAAATGGGGTAGCAATATGGGCATGTTGTGCCCCTACATATGCAAATATAGTGCTCCATATCTGGGAACAGATATTTGTGTTTAATTTCCTCATGTTCAGTACTGGAATCTACATAAGCATTATCTAGATGATACAGTATATGCATTTTCTGGATAGGTACAGGGGATAAATTAAAGGAATTTATTGATTATATACAGACCATGACAGATTTTTTTTTTAAATTTACTTACAGGATTACCAAGAATTTTGTGAGTTATTTAGATGTCACACTTCATATATTGGAAGACAGAAAAGTGTTTTAATCTACAGTTCATTGTAGGGATACCTTCTCTAATTCATATATATATTACACTAGTGCCCAGCCCTATAAAAAGAAAAGGAGTATTCTTAAAGGCCAGTTTATAAGGATTTCAAGAATGACTTCTGAAGAACAAGATTTCTTGAATGAGTGTGTGAAACTTAAGAATATGTTTTTAAAAAGAAGATATCCTACTTTACTGGTGGAAGACATGATTAGTGAATTTAAAAAAGTATGAAAGATAAGTATTTTTCAATTTTAGGGAAGGTAGGCATAACCATTAAAAAAATTATACCAACGTGGTAATGAAGATATTGATGCAATACATCAGACAGATGAAGGAAATAATGTAGCATATAAAGGGGCTTTTGTGACATATTATAATAGTGATGCAGGCCTTATTAAAATGCTATTTTAAATGATTGGGAAAGGTTTGCTAGTTTTTTCTGACCTCAAGGTGATATTTACAAACCCTATTAATTTTGTATTTAGGAAAGGTTGTAATATTAAAGAGGTACTAATATCAGATAAGGACAAAATAGACTACTCCTGTTTAACACAAAGTCCAACCCCTGTCATGACCCTACCTAATCCTTCTCACTATTGTATTACCACTGTTCATTACACAGACATCTCATGCCACCATTTATTTTTCTCTTTTAACACATAGTTTTACTAAATTCTAAACCCGCAGGCTTGACCACTACATCACATGTAAATATGTATATGTTTCAGCTCTACTTTAAATTCATCTTTGTATTAGAATTATATCTTTGTATTTGAATATCTAATTGCTGTATGTACTATATAAGACCTTCAAGTCTTTTTTTGTGCTGTATGTAAAAATATTTTTATCATGCTTATGTTATTGTACTTGTCTGTATTGGAGCTTTTCTCCTCGGGTCGCCACTGAAAATGGACTTCTGGCTCAATTGGATCAACCCGGTTAACAAATGTTAAATAAACAAAAATAAAAATGAATATAGAGTTCCAAATAAAAAAAGACTGGGGTCTTACAAATGTGGGAGATGTGTTCAGTTCTCCTACATAGCTAATGATGAATATGTGTATATTATAAGTAGAGATAGATATATAAAAGCTAAGACTTCTTCTAACTCTGATAGCAAAGGGATAGTTTATTTGTCGCTATGTAAAACTGTGATGTGTTTTATGTATGATATTAGAAGAAAATATAAAGTTAACGCCCTGTATAGGCATACTTTAAATAGCAAGACAGGCTGCCTTCACTTTCTTCATCTTGGAAGAAGTTCCTAAAGATCCAAGGGGGGTCAATGGGAGACTAAAACTGAGTACAACAAGATCCATTGGCAATTGCTGTTGGAAGCCAATATACACCCTGGTTTGAATGATAATGTCTCATTGGCCCCTGTTTTAAAACTGAGATCAGCAAGGTTATGATGTATTATAGTAATAACCAACAACATGAGTGTGGTATATTGAAGATTTACCCACGGTTTGTGTGGTTTAATTATGAGAGCAAAGCCTGACTGAATAAACAAAGACAACAGTGGGTAAATCTTCAATATACCATACCACAAAGTAGGTTATTACTGTTATATAATGACATTATTAAAAAAAAATACTTTTGTTAAATAATGTCTTTACATGATGGCTCTGTGGAGTTCTTCCCCTTTCCTTGGATATCATGGTGCTTTTTTGATGTACTGCACATGCGTTTGTGACTTTTGTTCCTATGCTTACGCAGTACATCAGTGCTGCGTGAGGGCTGCTATGTATAGGAAGCAATAGACAAAGGCAGACCTTCGCTGCTTTTTTTTTTTTTTTGTTAAAAAAAAAGATGCCAGGAGACTTTGAACATAAGGGAGAGACGGGACATAGAAAATAAAAGGATAATAAGGTATGTTTCTCTAGTTTTGCATAACATACCTGATTATCATTTTATTTGTGTCTGTCCCATCTCTTTCATTGATTTCAAGTCTCCGGTTTTCTATGTTTATTATTATTATTATTTTTTTTTTTCAGTGTAAGAAAAGGGAATATTTTTCTGGTATATATTAAGGGAAGAAAGTCTGGGCAACCTGACCTTTTTCCATTGGTATATACTTGGATTTACAATGGGTCTATATTATAACAGCGAACGCTTAAAATAGCGAATGCTGTATAAGCTACCCTAAAATGTCAAAACGGCAAAATGCCGAACACATAGAATAGCGATTTTTTTTCCCCAGGGAAAAAAAATCGCTACTCCATTAAAAAAAAAACAAACAAACAAAAAACCCAAACACAAAATAAAGTGGGGGCCCCCACACCCCCCTACTTAAATATACCAACTCCGAGATCGCACCATAGTGGAGGAAATGTCAAAGTCACGAAAATGGCCCACTGATTTTTTTTTCCCTGTGAAAAAAATTACTGTTCCATGCATTCGGGACTTTGCTGTTTCAAACAAAATGGTATGATTAAACAGTGTTCGCTATTTTAAGCATTCACTGATTTAATAGGCAACCTTTACAATGAGCATGTGGTTTGATTGACCAATCAATGTGCTACTTTTTAAATGTTAATGACCGGTCATTGTATAATGCAACATACACCTTATTTGCTTATTCATTTATACAGTTTATATAATCATTTTTGGGTTCTTGGTTGTGTGGTACAAAGATATTTTTATAACATTCTTTTACATAATACTTCTTTTTCCATTGTTTTATCTTTTATTATTTCAGTACAGGGTGAAATAAAGATCATAATTGTTATATGGGCTGATTTTATAGGAATTTGTGTTTTTTATATTGCTTAGTATATTTGACCACTACATGGTAGTATAGGCCAGTCTTTTAACTACTATTATAGCAATTTTTTATTTGAATTATGTATTTAATAGATTCATCAACTGATACATTTATTGGGGGTTCTGTAACTTGTTTTTAATAAGGTCTTGGTATTAGCAAGGTTTGCAAATAGATAGATGAGGTATATGTATTCTGTACTTTTCATTAGTAATTTTCATTAGTATTTTGTATTAGCATTTCATCCTCCCATGATACTTTTAATTAGTATTTATTAATGTATTTGAGTTTTTATAGATATCAACCTGAGAAGTGGGTCTATTTATTGATTTACTGTTAATCACTATCTTATTGTTCTTTACCTTTCTTTTGGTAAATAATTTTGAATACAAAGTATGCAATGCAATTTATGGTATTAGTATAGTACTGAAAAGCTGCAAACCACAAACCAAAGAAAAAAGCATTGAAAGTAGTCAAGAACACGAGTCCAACTGACTAGTACGAGAATTTAATAAATAAATTGAAGAGCTTTTCATTTGCTTCCTTAAGCAAACTTCCTCAGAAAAAAAGTTTTAAAAAACTTTAAACAACTTTATACACATTTAAATAATCACAATTAATGTCATCTAAACCAATCACCGCTTACAGCGTATCAACCATTCCCTAAATAACTCTCTTAAAGAAATCCAACACATTTAAAATAAGTATTTGAATGTATATATATATATATATATATATATATATATATATATATATATATATATATATATAACATATATAACTAAGTACATTAATACTAGTTTCAACTGTTGGCTTCATAGTGCATTAAGCTATTGAGCCGATTTATCAGCAGTATGTTGTCAAAAGATTGCCAGCTCAAAACAATATACTGAAATAGTGCTGGCAAACTGATGAAAAACTATGAATAACCAATAAGCTTAATAAAGCATACTAATATATTGAGCACTATACTTCACACTGAGTAGAAATAAATAGATTTATACATAGTGCAGTAATTACCAGTGAAGTGAATATTATTACTACATTTAATGTACATAGTTATATTTTTCTGGACATCATTGTAGACAATATATATATTCGATAACAGTGAATGGTACTCACATTAGACTAAAATCAAGATTCAATTGTAATTCGAAAATGGTGGTCTATATAGCAACATGTCAAAACTGTCCTGCTTTTTATGTAGGCAAAACGGAGCGTAAGCTGCGTGAGAGGATTTATGAACATCAATACGCTATCAACAGGAATAAACAAGACAACGCCTTGGCTAAACATGTCCAGTCTTATACAGACCACAAATTAAAATTTTCAGTAATAGATCAGGTGAATACAGACGTAAGGGGTGGTCCATCACCCTTACGCCTGGAAGAATTAGAACTGGCTTGGCAAATTAGATTAAATGCCTACAATTTTCCTGGGTTAAACGAAACATGTTCCATTAGTAGCATCCTTAAACTCAGGAGTCTTAGGCACTGATGTTGTGCTTCCTTTCACAATAGGCACCATTAGTAATTAAAAATTAAAAAAAAAAAATTTAAAATATGTTTTTAAGCACCATTTAGTAATGGTAATTACTGCACTATGTATATATCTATTTATTTCTACTCAGTGTGAAGTATAGTGCTCAATATATTAGTATGCTTTACTAAGCTTATTGGTTATTCATAGTTTTTCATCAGTTTGCCAGCACTATTTCAGTATATTGTTTAGAGGTGGCAATCTTTTGACAATATACTGCTGATAAATCAGCTCAATAGCTTAATGCACTATGAAGCCAACAGTTGAAACTAGTATTAATGTACTTAGTTATATATGTTATATATATATACATTCAAATACTTATTTTAAATGTGTTGGATTTCTTTAAGAGAGTCATTTAGGGAATGGTTGATAAGCTGTAAGCGGTGATTGGTTTAGATGACATTAATTGTGATTATTTAAATGTGTGTAAAGTTGTTTAAAGTTTTTTAAAACTGTTTTTCTGAGGAAGTTTGCTTAAGGAAGCAAACGAAAAGTGCTTCAATTTATTTATTAAAGTCTCATACTAGTCAGTTGGACTCATGTTCTTGACTGCTTTCAGTGCTTTTTTCTTTGGTTTGTGGTATTAGTATAGTAACGTGAGTTGGGCTTTTAAATGGTGCAATGATGTATTTAATTGACTTTTTATTCAATAATGATGTTTCAATTAGAGTATATATAATGAGGGGGTTAATTCAGCTCAATATCTTATGAACTCCGAAGTCCTGGATGAAAACACAGAGATCTTGTTAACGTTAATGCGTGGTTTGACAGTGGATTAAAGTTTTATTTTTACTTCTTAAGAATCACTGTAAGTGATTACTTCGCCTTTGCCTCCAGCGTGCCAACTATTTTATTGTGGTTTGGTGTAGATGAGTCATCTCAGAGCTTGCTTTTGGTGTTTGGCAATTTTTTCCTTCCTTTTTTTTCCATTGGTGAACTTATCTGGCTTGTTCTTTGAGTGTGGAGGCTGAATGGAGAAATTTGGAGTTTTCTGGATATTTTTAATTTTATCTAAGAGGTACATTTTGGATATGTTATATGACATTAGATGGCAGCTGGCAAATCTAATGTGTCGATTACTTCATCAGACTAGACAAACAGGATTCTTACTGAGCCGATGAACAGAATTATAATGGAAAAAAATAAAAATGTTGCATGGTTATTGTCTAAGTATCACATAACTCATGGAGGAAGATGGTACACTCATTATTTTCAAAGTAGCCGCCTGGCTAAATAGTATAGTTCAAATTTCTTTCAACTTCTGTTATATGCATAGACATTCCTGCTTAATAAATCAAAAAATCTAGCTTCTAATATTACATGCTGCTTACCGTCACACTGTGAGCAGCAATTGCCAGGTAGTGGATTAGTTGGATGTTGGCATGGAGTGTTGCATCTTTCCTTTTCGCATATCACCTCCCCTTCCTGAACGAAAAAAGGAAGTGAAATAAATGAAACAATGTTGCAGTCTTTACATTATGTTCTTCTCCTGTAGTGGTGAACCATGAGGCTTCACTAAGGACAATCTGGGACATACCTGTGAAATATTCTACAGTACTGCTGTTAACAATGAATGTGATTCTGCTCTGTCATGCTACAATACATTATGACATCATTCCTGGAATATACCAAAAAAATCAGATTTTTTTAATATTATTATGAGCCATCATTATCCTGCTTTTGTCATAAGCTACTTGACTATTGGTCCCTGCCATCCTCTCACCTTATGTATCTTCGTCCTTCTGTGTCATTAGTCTTCCTCCTCTGCATTTGTCAATATCTGGCAAAAAGCACCAGCTATAACTAAGGCTAAATTGAAGTGCACAACATATGGGAAAACCTTGTGAGTTTTTGCTTTTGGCCACATTATTCTGGTGCCCTTCACACAACTGCCTGACATGCATGCTCCACACAAGATGTTTTTTGTAATTGCGATAGTGCACATTTGAATGGGTGACATCACCATTCATTCATACACTGATGTTCTACAAATGCATGAAGGTGGTTGAAGTGCACACTAAGACTACACAGCTACACATACTACATGCATTAGAAGACACTTTCTCCACACAGCACAACAGACCAACACAAACGGACAGTAGTCAGTCACTGCTTTATTCAAACCTCCTCCCTCTGTATTAACACAGTCTAGAGAGCACAGTATCAAGAGCAAGAGCCACAGGATTACTCATACAACCACTTGGATGTGGTTCTTTTTTAGCAGCATGTTGTAAGCATTGTGTTTCCAACACTGTTTATTGCTTGAGGAATAATACAAATCTAAAGGGTAATCCTCTGCAAGTGGAAGCACATCTCCTAAATGGATGTTTATATAAGGGATGTTGTCTTGGAACCAGTAGTACATGACAATACATGACAGTACATAAAGTCACATTAGTTACACAGTGCTGGATTCGAATCCCATTTCAATTTACACAGTCTATATAACAAAGAATAAGCCATAAGTGCCACAGGAGAAGTCTGACTTGTAGAAGCAAACTGTGCACTTTTGACATGCTGACCTCAGTTAAACGTGGGGAAAAGTGCAGAGGGAGCTACGGCTAAAGTTAAATGTATTCTCCTCATTGGAGGTGGACACAGCATATTTGACATTGAGGTGTTACTTCACTGTCAGTAGTCCAGCTCCACTCACCTACCCATCTATCCATGCAAACATGCACACACACATGCACGTGCGCACACACAGACACATGCTCCTTATGGTGAGAGTTGACCCCACCCCCCGCCTATCTAGTTACACACTCTAAAGAATACATTATTAGTTGTAAGCATGGCAGGAGAAGTCTGACTCTTAAGGGGAGAGAGTCTACTTTTGATATGATAACCTCATCACTGCGTTGCAGAGAAGACATTTCTGTTAAAAGTGGAATAAAGTGCAGAGAGAACTGTGTCCAAAGTTAAATGTATTATCCTCAGTGGATGTGGGCACAAAACATTTGACACTGAGGTGTTAGTTACCTGTTGCTGCCCCCCACAAGTTCCATATGATGAGAATTCAACCTTCTACCCATCTAGCTGCACAAACTAGAGGGTGCAGTATTAGGTGTAAGCACCAGAGGGGAAATCTGACTTTATCAATGTGAAAATGCCCATTTACAATTATTAAATCTTCAATGTTTGGAACTGCAGGTACTATGCATGTGTCTGGATAGGCCAGTGTTATAGCACTGCTTGCCCTATACAATATACTTCTCTGTTAAGGTTTAGACACTATCCTTCACATACATTGTGTTACTGTGAGGGACATAAACCTGTTTCACAGTATGGGATGCCAATGACAATCACAACTGTAAAGCACTGGATTATCAATCAAGCATTCCTTCCAGTTCATTCTGGGATGATTGCAAGGAATTAGTAGCATTTATAGTGTCAGTGTTATTTCTCTCGACTCATGCTTGCACAATGTGCATTGACAATACAGATACTTTCCAAATATGACAGTGAACTCCTGAATAACAGTGATGGATTTTGTGTAAATAGGTTACCCAGTATCGTAACACAGTTGCAAGTGTAAACATTGGAGTGCAGACATATATTAACTGATTGACTTTACTGAATCAACATCACTCTGAAATTCTGATACCTTGTTTTCCAAATTCAATACAAACATACAGACATTGTACAACCTAAACAATTAATTATTTGTTGTAAATTATATTTTTACTCTCTTGCCCAAAGTGCAACACTGGCAAGCTCAATTGCACTGCTGATGGCAAAATGTTAAGAGTATGTGTAATCACATCTTGAGGTGTTAAACTTAGAATGAGAATTAGCAGTAATCTATGGAAATCTGTCCCATCTTTTGCACAAATACGCAGTATACACATGCAACCATGTCTGAATCTGATGGAATACAGGACAGACATATCTTATGTTCATGTCTCAGGTGTCATGATTTGCACATTTGTCATAACAAGCTGTAGTTTTTCAATCCTTATATATATATGCTACAGGTATATTATGATACACATGAGGGACCAAGAATGGTATTGCTGGTGAAAACATAGCTTAAGGAAACATTTTGGAATCAGTGAGGTTTATTTGATAATACAGAAGGGGTGAGAAGAGGTGGACCATTGGTAACAGGAATACCTACTGTATATAGACATAAGTTATTGTTTTACAGTTCATTTCTGTGGTTATTTATGTTGTGCTACTGTTGGCTTTATCCTACTAATTATTCAAATAAAATATGTACAAGACAGTCTTCACAACAGGGAGCAAGTGCATTATTAAAGCAGAAAGATAATGTTGTATTAAGAAAAGGTGTTGTCATCAGTCATACCCATAGCAGTCATAGGAAACAGTCAAAAACATTGACATACATCTGAATAAGTTGAAACAAGCACTGGACCATAGAAATGCCTCAATAAAACACCACTTTGCAGTAAATAGGAAATAGAAACACTGCACGTTGTAAAATTATTCATCAGATCAGATCTGATGAAGTTTCTTCATGGTGAAGAGATGAAAGTGCTAATCTTTTGTATTAATACATTTTTGTCTCTACTTGGAAAAATAATTTTGCGTCTTGCAGTGTTTCTATTACCTGTTTACTGCAAATTTGTGTCTTATTGAAGCTTTTCCATGGTCCGGTGTTTGTTTCACTAGTTTGTGTTTTTTCCAGTGTCTTTTGGTGCTGTATCCTACTTGGATACATCTGTTTTTGAACGTTGAGACTATTCCAAGAAAAATCTGCAGACTTGAGTATTATCTAAAGATGCTACGTAGGAACTCCTATTTCACAACATTCAAATATGGCAAAAGATTGCAGAGAAGGTAAGAAGGTGAATGTATGTATTACTATTCATTCCTTTCATGACAACCATATGCTGTACAGTCATCTATTCAGCTTGTTCAAAAGTTGATTAACCTGACTATACATAGCTAATTTCTGCTCATTTTTCACATATGAATACTTTACTGGATAATGATGAGGCCTTGGGATCACACTTGGTTTTCCCATGAGCACTATTAAGGCTTTTCCTGTGGCGTGAGGATATCAGACTATGTCTGTATGCTGATGCACAGTATGGCATGTGTTTGAATTTGTGATTATCGACACATTGTGAATGCTTGCCATTCTTCCATCACAGTGATTACTGCATTATGCACCACGTGTGTCAGAGTATACTTTGCAACAAGCAGGCAATGTTGTTTAAGAAATACACATATAGCAACAGCATTTTAAAGAAATTACAGGCATATATAGCCCTCGCAGCAATAACATGTCATGGGTTCAAAAACCAAAATATCTTGCAATTGTAGCACCAGTAGTATCGTGATACATTCATTCTTCCCAATATCATGTGGCTTCTGTTGTCACATTGTCAGGTGTTTAAAACCTACACTGGCTGATTGTAAGTATTGCATGTCCTAATGCTTTTATGCCTTAATGTCACCCACAAGTGTTATAGTGTGTATAATTACAGTGGGGGCACCTCCTCCAGCCCTTTTATCTCAATAAAATTTGCAACATAATCATATGATGTAATAACTCTACATAGATGGAGTTTCATAGCTTTATTAAGACTTCCACTGTGGTGCATGTAGTTCATACATATGCTTGTAGTTGGTGGACATACGTAATTTGCTTTTCAGTTCCAGCAAGGGCAACATTCTATGAATGTGCTGACATTACACAAGCAATACTGCATGATGTTATTATTCTCAATTTTTACTTTGGAGAATGAAATATGAAGCAATTCTCTAATACCCTGTCAGTGAAACAGTTGTTTTGTGAATATCAAAGTATGGGTGATTCTGCATCACATGCATCAGTAATGACATGTACGGCATATCTGCACAGATAGAGGTACAATGTGTTTCAAATCTGGGACACTGTTGTTGGACAGAACAACAAGAACAGCTTCCTTGGCTGAGAAACATTTGATATTGCAATGCTTGCAGTTGTGTGAAAACTAAAATAGTAACCCCCTTATCATCACTCTGAGGAAACCATATTGTACACATTATCCTCAGATGTCCTTTATTACTACACATATTCATTTCAGTTATTGGTGACAATTTCCATTGACACCTCTTGTGGCAGACATCGTCACTACACAGCTATGTAGTGGTGTGTAGTATGAAAGTTATGGCTTTGAATCTGGTAACATCTGTCACGTAACTGTGTGAGGCAGGAGTGGCTTAGGCAAAAGAAGAATTTATAGCACAGTCAGAGGGCAGCATTTCTAATGCATCACCCCCCATGGTAGTTGATCCATACCCATCACAATAGGGAAGTGCTGTAAACCCTTCAAGTGTATTCATGATGACACACAAATTATGCCTACCTCTGTGGTGCCACAGGTCGATGCACATCTTTCTGATATCGGTCCTGGCATGTGCTCAAGTCTGGCAAAATGCAAATGTTGAGTACGTCACTGACTGTCCACAGGTGTTACTTAATTTCCAAATAAGAATGAGCTATTTTGCATGTCTTTCTCCAAACATTTATGTATTACTGTAATTGTTGTCTTCACACTGAACAGCTTTATAGGACATGAGGACTTACATAACATGTCTTTTTGTATGTCATGATGGCAGATCATCATAAATTGTGATTGGGTCTGTCTTCAGACACTTTTGTATGTGCGTCTGTTGTTTACATGCTGTTATGGCAGTGTTCACTGTAATGTCTGAGATGTGTCAGTCTAATATACCCCCCATCTTTGGTTGTCCAATGACACATTTTAAAACATGTCTCTTTTTGCTATTTATGACACAGCTGCTGTACTGCTCATGCTTGTCTATACAGGCTGGATTGGAGAATATATCAGTACTGTCAGTTATCACATATACATTCCCTGTATATACATGTCATATTCAATAACTGCACTGTATGCAAATGGCCCCTAATGTAGCCACTGTCCTTGATAACTATTCTCTTAACTCGGCATGTTATCAACGTTAATCTCACATTTGCTCTTTTCTTACAATGTTGCATTGTGTCCCTCTTACATCTAATTGTTAGTATGTCCATTTTTAAGTTATGTACATGGGTAAACAGTTGAAAACAGGATTATTTATTATTAACATCAGTATGGATGTATTATTTTTGAAAATGTTTCTTTGTGATATCATCATATCTGAATGCATTAAATGAGGACATGTTTTCTATTTACCCTCCCCTCATAATTATCTGTTCTGTGTAAATTAGCCCAATTTCACATCTCCTGCATCTACATGATTAGGTTCATAGGTTCAAAGGTGTGAACTCGGCCAATGGCCCTGGAGTCTTTACAAGCCTTGCCCATAAAGGTGCCCTGGCATCATGCAGACATTAGTTCCCAGTTCCTCTATCAAGTAGAGGCACTGGAGTGATCCCCGGGGTGAACTTTCTATTCCCCATTCACTCATCAAGATTTCTCTTGAAAAGGGCCAGTGAGGTGCTGTGCTTGACATGTATAGGAAGTCTGTTCCAGAGCATGGGCAGTCTCTGGGTTATGAACCTGTCCCTCCAGCATGTTCTGTTGATTGTGATTTTTGAGGTTGAGGTCCCTGGAGCATGTTATGCAGTGGGATTGGGATTTCTTTAGGTGTAACATTCCTAACAGGGCTGGGTCAGACATGGCTTTGTAAGTCAAGCAGAAATCACCTCTTAATAGACGATATGTGGCAGAGAAAAGCTGGGGTTTTTTTAGTCTAACCATGTATGGCATGTGTTTAAGGCCTAGGATCCTCTTCGTGAGGTTCTTTTGTGGCCTTTCCAGCTGTTGCAGGTGTTTAGTGAGGTACATGCCAAATGGGGAATTATACTCAATGATTGGTCTAATGAGGGAAGAGTAGAGAGACATGATGACCTCTTTCTTCCTGGATGCAAAACCCTTGGTAATGAGATGTGCCACAAAGAATGACTTTCTGACCACAGTGACAATGTGGTCGTCAAAGGAGAGGTTGCTGTCAACCTGTGTCCCCAGATCTCTTATAATGCCTTCAGTGTCCCATGGGCTACCATCAATGTGGCAATTAGTGGGAAATGATTTTTTCCCAAAGGGAATGACGATGCATTTTTTGGCATTAAGCTTAAGGCCATGGTTTTGACACCAGTTGTTGGTCTCAGTGAGGCCTTTCTGTAGGATGTCTACATCACTTGGGGAGTTAATAATGGCTCCCAGCTTGCAATCGTCAGTGGACTTGGTCAGCCAGAGTCCCTCCATGTGTGCCTGGACTTCTGAGGAGAGGACCCAGGATCAATCCCTGTGGGACTCCACTCATGACTTGTCGGCAGTCTGACTTGGAGTCTGCTACTTTCACACTGTGGGTTCTATCTGTGAGCCAATTTGCAACCCACCTAGTGATATAGGGGTTGATGCCTAGTTTGGTGAGTCTATCAATAATTCCTGAGTGGGGAATGGTATCAAAGTCCTTAGCCAGATCGAGGTAGGCTGTATGAACTGCCTTGCCCTCATCCACAGCTCTGGTGACTGACTCAAAGAAGTCAACCAGGTTGAGCAGGCGTGATCTACCCTTCATAGAACCAAACTGCATGGGATCCAGAGTTTGGAGATTCCCTATAGCCATGTTAATTAGGTTTGTGATGATGCGCTCCATAGCCTTACATATCAGACTCGTCAGGCTAATGGGGCAATAATTTCCAGGGTCTGTAGTCACTCTCCCTTTATGGGGAGGGATGACTGTAGCAGTGCACCATTATGTAGGGACAAAGCCCGAAGTGAGGCTGTGATTGAACAGGGCACACAGGTGTGGTGCCAGTTCACTTTGTAGTTCATGTAGAACACAGCCAGGGATATTGTCTGGTTCCATGGAAGCTTGGCCTTGGTCAATGCAGCATTAACCTGTGCTGCAGTAATGCTGGGTGCCTGACATTCTTCTGGTACTGTGATTGTTCCTTTAGGGGGGGGGAGAGGGGTAAAGTTGGCACTGTTGGCCAGTATGTTGGGGATATCTGTTGGCTCAGTGTAGGAGGTACCATCATGCAGTAACTCAGAGCAAATATGTGTATTGCCATGGAGATTCATGACATAACTGTAGAAGGCTTTGTGGTTGTTTTTAGTGTCTGCCACAATTCTGCCTTCATAGCTAGCTTTAGAGGTTTTGATGAGGGATCTCAACTTTTTGTTGAGGCTAATAAGGGAGTTTTTCCAGTCTTGAGACTTCACCTTTTAGTGAAACAGTTTCTTCCTTCTGTTGTGGAGTTTGTTAATGGCAGGTGACCAACAGAATGGCTTCCTTTTTTGGAGTAGAGTGTCTTGGTTCTGTTGGGTATGGCTAGTTCCATGCATTTATGTACATGCTTGTACAGTGCATTAGTGTATGATTCAGTGGTCAAGCACCTATTTTACATTTCCATGGGTGCTGTGAAGTTAGCCACCTCTGTTTTTAGGAGCCCAAAGTCAGCTTTGGAGAAGTTTTTCATGGTGATTACCTTTGCTGGTGGTGTGGGTGAGATGTGGGTTTCCATGGTAATTTGTTTGTGATCATATCTAACCAGGGAGGAATTGACTATTGGTGTTAAGCAACGGTTGCTCATGTTAGTAATAATTAGGTCAAAGATGTTGCTTCCTAAGAATGTAAGAATGAGCTGGTCCAGCGCATTGGAATTAATGAATTCCAGGTGGCATTTAGCAAGCGTATTGGTGTATGAGTAGTTTTCCCAGTTGATGCAGCATCATTTGCCCTTACTTCATATAAACTATCCACACATGCTTGCATAATACATTTGCCCTCAAGCACGGAGTTTTGTTTACAGTGTGCGCTCATGATCCCAGCACCATTTAATGACCAGCAGCACTGTTGCTGGCCATAAAACAGTGCTCAGAAACATGAAAGCATGATGAGCAGCAGGCATATTCAATTAGCAGGGCTGCTCATTGTGCTAATGCGCTGTAATCATGTAGGCCTCTTGTGAAGTCTATACAATTGCTAATGAATCCCAGGGCATGTAAAATGCATAATGTAAAAATACAGTTACTAGCCTCACAAGCCTCCAAATGTTGCAGATCACAAGAGACACCAAAAAAAACACACACACACACACACACACACACACACACACACACACACACACACACACACACACACACACACAAAAGCAGAAGTATCATATGAAGTGGTGAAGTGGTCTACAGTTGCTAAAGCAATCATCAGCTCCATCTTAAACACCATGCTGACTACAATGCTTTAAAGGCACTGAGACAAACTATATAACCACTGACAGCTGAAAGGATCCTAAGGCTAAGCTGTTGATATTAGTAATCATAAAAAGCATGCATATAAGCTAAATCTGTAATATCCAAGTGACTCCCAGTAAATTACAGTTGTGTCAGTAAACTTACCATAATGTTAGATGTAAAAATGATGCAGTAGCCTAAACTACACAGATTATTTCCTGCAGAAGATATAGCAAACGGCCAGCTTCCAAAACGTTATGGCACATTCCATGAGCCCACGCCATTAGACAGCTCAAGCTGACCTAAATAAAAGACAGGTTTGTGTGTCAAGCCCTTCAGAGCATTCATACCAATGGAGCAAGAGAGGCTGAACATGAGGATAGTGCTAAGAACAACAAAAAGCAAATTTCCACACCCTGGCATATAAAGTCAAGGGCGGTTGAAGGAGTGGCTATTGTAGCAGTGATCTTTCAGCATCTACTGTTATGGTAAGTTTACTTATACAACAGTACCACTTCCATCGTATACTGATAACTGCTGCAATAATCTTGGCTATATGGGTAGATTACCACAGTTTAGACAATTAGGAGGTGGGAGTAGTAGCGCCTGGAAATTGGTCCTAGCAAAGCTGACCTAGACATGGATAAAGAATCTAGCTTGCAGTACTTTGTAAAAGTATGTACAGAGAAACAAGTAGCTTCTTCTACAATAGTCCAACCCTTTCTAAAAAGTCATATGTGAAGCCAAACATTCCACTTATGCTGTGCTGATGATGCCATAAGAAGGCTGAAACATGCATGTCCACAGCTAGTGGGTTTGGACTTTATTGGACTGACTTTGTCCATTAATAGACTTAAAAAGAAAAATAGTCATGGACATTCAGAATTGCCAGACAGCTGAAACACTTGATGTCATCTAGCCCACACTGCCTTGAATACAAGAAGTTTAAGGAATCACATAGTAGAAAGTCTAGCCTTGCTAGATTTGTCTTTTGGTTTTTACTGATTGTTTTTTCTGTGTGACCTTTTTCCTTATTGTTTTACTTTGTTGGTTGGGATATTTTGCAGACACCCTAATGAGTATGGCTATCAGCTGGGTACAACAACCCTGTGTTTCAAAAGGTTAGCCAAACATTCCACTCATGCTGTGCTGATGATGCCATAAGAAGGCTGAAACATGCATGTCCACAGCTAGTAAGGTTTGGCTTTATTTGTCTGAGTTTTTCCATTAATAGACTTAAAAAGAAAAAAGTCATAGACATTCAGAATTGCCAGATAGCTGAAACACCTGATGTCCTTAAAGGTCATTTGCATGTATCCGATGTTGCCTATAATACAAGTTTATGGAATTAAACAGTGGAAAGTTTAGTCTTGCTAGATTTTTCTTTTGGTTTTTAACCTTACCAGAAGGGGAATGATTAGAGTTAATAAAATGTTTGGCAGCAGCTGGATTACCTGAGGCTACAGCTGTTAGGTCAGGTCTGGAATGAGTGTATGAAAATTTGAAAAACTGAGGCACTTTGTATATTATATGTGTTTTTTCAGGTGCAGCAGGCTAGCTATTGGGGAAACCACAGGTTATGACAAACACATCCTTCACTGCTGATATGGGGGATGGAAGGAGTTTTTCAGCAATTCCAATAATAACATTGCATCGTATTTTCTGAGGGACTGAAAAACCTCAGTGTTTTCCCACTATAAGCACTGTCACAATCTAAAAATAGCCTCAGGAAAAAAGAATCCATGACAGGGAGATTCAGACCATATGCCCCTTTTGAGTCTGAACCATAAATCTGAGAAGAAAAAGACTGTACCTGTCTCATCACATTCTTCTCCAGATTCATTTTCTTGAATGTCTTCAGGAAAAAAGGAATCCCTTTTTCTTTTACCAGAAACCATATAATAAGAAGGATCAATAGTCTGTACAAGATCCTGAGCCAGACTTAATAAACTACTCCTATCCAGAGAACCTGGTGCAGTAGAAGACACGTGTTTGGTTTTCTGTTTCTTTCTGACAGGAAAGTTGTAGCATACAGGATTATTAATGGCAGCAACAGCTTCCTTAAGGATAGGCACATTATGGCTAAGCAGGGATAACTTTCCTGGATCTTTTCCCAAAGTCAACGAGTGGATTTCCCTTGCCCACAGTGGGAACCCCAGTATCTGCAGAGGACATAGTTAACCCCCGGTTCATAGTGGCTGTACAGATGACAACAGAGGGATCCAAGGAAAAAGATAAGTGATCTGAGGAGCCAGCTTTGGCCACAGCAGAGTCACCCACCTGAGGCTGTGACAAATTGCTAGACTGTTATGGTGGCAATGGCTGTATAGTTAACTTTTTCATTTTGGGCTGGAAGAAGGACTGACCATAGGACTGTTAGCTTGTTCCGTGGTTAAGTCGAAAATGGTGCTTCTTTCCTGGGGGAAACAAAGCAGCATAAGCCAGTAAACATTAAAAAGTAGTAAAATGTGTTTTTTGTCCCAGCAAAACCTCACTAAAACACTGCAATATGCTTTACCAGACTCTAAAAGTAATTTGAACACATTTTCTTCACAGTTTTAGAATGTTTGAATTAATTTTTAAACTGACAGAATTAAAAGTGCACTGGTTAAAAGTACAGTAAAGTCATGTGACACAATATAAACACATATTTCTAGCTTAAAATAGTATTTCCTAAAGAGGAAAGGAAGTTCAAACAATAAAAATAATATGTGGAAGTTTTCTTATCACAATGGGGATTTATCTGTGCAGCAGTGGAAAAGCACAAGTTGACCATCGATCTTTAAAAACTCACAAAGGAGTATTCTCTTTAGCAGTAGGAAAGCTCTGAAAGGCTTGGTGCCCAAACCTGTCTTTTAGTCAGCTCAGCTAGAACTGACTAATGGTTTGGGTGCATGAAAAGTGCCCTGAAGCTTTGGAGGCTGTATGGCTGTTATATCCAATACAGGATAAAGCCTATATATAGCATAAGCTACTGCAACAGTGATCAGTATGATGAACATCTATTGAACACTATCCAATAAAAGAAATAAAGCCGAACAGCCACTTCATTAAAATAAAGACAGATAGATAGATAGATAGATAGATAGATAGATAGATAGATAGATAGATAAACAGGACTCCCAAACAATCCTTGACCCACATTTGATTATCTCTTTTCCTAACTGATTCAAGCCCATAAAAAGCATAACCCTAAAACCGCATACCTCAACCAGATTTGTTAATTTTAGACATATACTTAACCTATCCCAGTTGAATTGTGCTGTAGTCCAACCACTTGGAAAAGTTTCAAAATACCAACAAGATCTGAATTATTTTCATTATATTTTACATTGGTTAACCATGTGGTCGGACTGGTCAATCTGACCCTTTTTAGCCATGAGCTGAGTGAGATTATAGCTTTACAGGAGATATGCACAGTTACATATTTACAGAGGTACATCAGATGTACATACAAACTGATGTAGATGAGTACATTAAGGTATTGTAATTAATAGCCTCACAAAGAAAAACAGTGGATTTGCATATTTATTGAGTTAGATCAAGTATAGGTGCAGGTTGAAACAGTTTAAAATAGTGTAGACACAAGGTACAACATTTGATTCTGACCCCAGGTTGCTGGCTAAGCTTAAAAATGGCCCTTCATGGCAGTTAGCCTAGGACCTAACCTATAAACTTACGAACCTATAAAGCATAGACCATATAAATTAAAGAGATCCAAAACAGTCAGAATATGGTATTAACAGAAAGTTAGTTAGAGGTAGGAAATGGTTACCAGACAGATAGGGAACAGTAACAGTTTTCAGATGGAGCTAGTTGGATGTGTGAAAAACACAGTACTGTATTAAAATGAAATCTACACTAGGCTATTGTGTGATAAACAAATCACTACGTCTAACTCCAACTGCAATAAATAAAACAGGATGAGTAATAGTTTTCTTTCTCAGTTTTACTCTTCCGTAAGTCCAGAATTACAAACTAGTCAAATGAACAAACATCTATCCACACACACACACACACACACACACACACACACACACACACACACACATAAATAAAATAAAAGATTGGATAAATAAGTTATACAAAGAACCACCTGTATTATAACTTTGTTAACATGTATGACGTGTAGGGTTCAAACCTGAACAACGTATTTATAGCTTTGCCATTCATGAGATCATTTTTTCTAACCAGTGTAATACACAATCATTTCATTACCATCCTATTCATTACAATTTAGGTTCACATATACTTGTTTTTAATCAAAGAACAAATTTGCTTAGGAGTTGGTTAAAAAAGGGATTTACAGACACCAGACAAAGACATCACATATATGCTAGTGATATATTCAGAACATATTAAACTTATTTCATAAGTGGACTGATATTTGAAACAAAATTTTTTAGTGACAGAATGAACTTCTATTTCCAGACCTATACTTTGCATAACTAAATCAATGTGACTAATAGTTTTTTTGAAGAAATGAAATCTTCTTAATTTGTGTACCTTAGGCAACTACTTTTCTCTCTCCTACTGTGCAATTTTCCCACTACTACATTTCTCAAGTATAGTAAAATGACAGTGTTGTTAAAAATGTATTATACAATGACCCCCTCATTAATATTCCAAAACGTGCACACTGATTGGACAGCGTGCCCGATGTAAATCCCACAATATACCAACAGAAAAAGGTCCGGTTGCCTGGACTTTTTTCCATTGGTATAAAGTATCCAAAACCTTTTTTTAATAAAAAAAAAAAAAAAAAAAACGGAGCAACACAGATTTTCTTTTCTCCGTTGCTTCCGTTTCAAAGCATTGATATACTGGGTATGTGTAGGAACACAAGTCCTATACGCATGCGCTGTACATCAACACAAGGAAGCAGTATACCACCACCAGTGGAAGAACAGTAATGTGCCATTATACAAAGACATTATTTAAGAAAAGTAAGTATTTTTTTCTTAAATAATGTCATTGTATAATAGCAATAACCAACTCTGTGGTTGTGGTATATTGAAATTTATCCATGGTTGTCTTTATTTAATCACTCGGGCTTCACCCTCGTGATTAAACCACATCAGCCGAGGGTAAATCTTCAATATACCACACCACATAGTTAGTTATTGCTTAAATAACTGTACTAGTAATTTATTGCATATGGGTTCCAGCTCATATGTAGTTGTATCATCCCTGTATTGTCTCAATGTTCTATTCTTTTTTGTAGTCTGCAAGGAATATTAGTTACAGCGAAATGGAGAAAAGGAATCTAACAATCCATAAGGAGGTATGTTTCTAGACCAGGATGTAATAATAACATTAAGTTATTTGGTCCCTCAAGCCTGTTCTAGTATTCAAAATGGAAATCATCTTGTCTGGTGTTCTGTATATATTGCTTGATTTTAAAATAAAAGATGATACAGCTGGCTGAATGCAGATTGTTTCCCTTGCATTATTGGAGGATTGCTTTGAGTAACAAATGTTACATGATGTCAAACGTGTTCAAAAATAAATAATTTTTCTTTTGTTTGAGAAATGGCACAGGTGCCTGACAGTCTCTTTCAATGAAGAGTAAACTGTTGGAGAACTGAAACTGTGGAGCAAAAATTAATTTTATTCCTAACTGTAAGCAGAACATCTGAGAAGCCTGAGAAGGTACAACTTGCTATATTTCTGCATATTACAGGGAAAGAAGCCATGAAATTATATGATACAGTAGAGTTTTCAAAGGAGGAAAGAGAAAATAATCCTGTGAAGATACAGAAGTCTCAGAATCATGGAATCTACCAAGCATCCATCATTTCTCTTCATGTAGGTATTAGGGACTACAAATGTGATTATGTTAGTGAATGAAAGGATGGAGAATGGTGAAGTGTGCAACTGAGAAATGGCCCAAGTATACAGAATGGCTTAACATCTGTTGTAATACCAGATAAAATTTCTATTTTTATGGAAATCAGAAGATCACTATAAAGCTATAAGTTAGTTCTATTTTTTCATTCCGTTAAAAAAAAAAAATAGTTTGCCACTCCGTGATGAATATTTTTCATGGCTTGATGCAAACCAGTTCCAAGTTGTACAATTTCAATTCATGAGTGGGAACTAATGTTTTGAGACATCAATTTTCTAGTTCATCAGAATATAAAGTGTTTCAGAGAACTACAGCATAAATATTTTTTTTTGGAGGAGTGATGTTACTGTTAGTTTCAGTGATGGCATCTTAATGTGCGGTTAATTCATAAAACAGCATGATTCCAGCTTGACTGAATTATTGAACAGACTAAGGTACAATAGCTTCAAACTGAGCAAAAGTGTAAAATTAAATTTACAATATGATTCATGCCCTAATGTTTTAAGGCACAAAACCAGATCTTGTGAATGCAAAAGTAGTGACACGAATACCTACTTCTGAGGATAAATGGAATTTTATAATTTCTTGTAGTGATAGAGGCTCTTTTAACATTTTTTCTGTATGTGTTGGCTACAAATCTGGCATTTCGACTATTATTGAAATGTTGTTGAATGGTACTGCAGTAAAGAGCAAGAAGACAACATTGAAAAGTGACAAAAACCTAAATGAGATCATAACTGAAGATCCTATATTAAAATATTCAGATGTTCATAGGTTGGTACTAGGCTATCGGCCCTAGGGCCTATACAAGTCTAGCCATAACAATTCCCTGGCTATTTCTTCCCACAACATTTACTTCCCTAGACTCCTGTCTAGCAGGGTGACTGATGTGATCCTAGGGTAAATTTCCTATCTCCCATCCAGTCATCAAAGTTCCTTTTGAAGAGGGACAAGGAGGCGCTCAGCTTGACATGTATGGGCAGTCTATTCCAGTGTATGGGGAGTCTCTGGGTCAGGAACTTAACCCTCCAGGATGTTTTGTTCATTGTGATGACAAGGTTTAGGTCCCTGGAGTGTGTGGTTCTGATGGATTGGGATTTCTTTAAGTGTAGCATGTCCTACAGCTCTGGGTTTGACATGGCCTTGTATATTAAGCAGAGCTTGCCTCTGAGTAGATGATATGCGGCAGAGTATAGCTGGAGTTTTTTTGTCAGTCAGCATAGGGCATCTGCTTTAGGCATGTGATTCTTTCAGTGAGGTGTTTCTGCGGCCTTTCCAGTTGTTGCAGGTGTCTTGTGAGGTAAATACCAAACAGGGCATTGTACTCTATGATGGGTCTAATGAGGGATGAGTACAGTGGGATAATGACCTCTTTTTTTCTGGATGAAATCTGAATGAAAAGCCCTTACTGATGAGGTATGCCACATAGAAGTATTTCCTGATTGTTGTGGTGATGTGGTTATCGAAGATGAGACTTCTGTCCACCTGTGTTCCTAAGTCTCTTATCACACTTTTGGTGTTTAGTGTACTGCCACCTATGTGATAATTCATGGGTACATGTTTTTTTCCCCAAAGGGGATAACTACAGATTTCTTGGCATTGAACTTGAGCCCATGGCTCTGGCACCAAGCATCTGTTTCTGTAAGGCCCTTTTGTAGAATATACACATAATTTAGGGATTCAATAATGGCTCCCAGTTTGCAGTCATCTATGAACTTTATTAGCAGAGTCCCTCAATGTTGTCCTGTATTTCAGAGAAGTAGATGCCAAACAAGAGCGGTCCCAGGACTGAACCCTGAGGTACTCCACTTGTCTGGAGCTGGATATGGAGTCGGCTACTTTTACAGTGTGGGTTCTGTCAGTAAGCCAGTTGGCAGCCCATCGAGTGATGTAGGGATTTATGGCCAGCTTAGTAAGTTTATCTATGATTCCAGAGTGGGGGATGGTGTTGATGGCCTTGGCAAGGTCCAGATAGGCTGTGTGGACTGCCTTACCCTTGTCCACAGCTCTGGAGACTGATTTAAAGAAGTCACTCAGGTTCAGGAGACATGATCAGCCCTTCACAAACCCATACTGGGTGGGGTCCAGTGTTTGAAGGTTGCCAATGTCTTAGTTTATAAGTTCCATGATAATACGTTCCATGGCCTTGCAGATCAGGCTCATCAGACTGATGGGACGGTAGTTCCCAGGATCCAAGGTGGATCCTCCCTTGTGGAGTGGGATAACTGTAGCTGTGCGCCACTCAGTGGGCATGAAACCTGAGGTGAGGCTATGATCAAACATATATGTGAACAAGTCACTCATATTAGAGATGCCATCCTGAGCAGAACTTATATCATGATTACTGATTTTGCAAGAAGACAAACCATTTGCTTATGGGTCAAACAAAAACCATTTTTGTACACTTGTTTAATGTCTGATAAAGTGTGACAACAGAAAAAATGCTATTGGTCATCGGGGTAAACATTTCAATTAAATTTATGATGAAAAGTGCTGGGCGAAACAGATTGCAACTCATGGAAGAATATATATAACCACTAGCTACAAAGACTGCAGATAGTGTTTGCTCAGACTATAGAAGTCTGACTTAATTGTGGAGTATAAGCCATTCTTACAGCAAACAAGCTGAGGCATTCACATTTAATAAAGTAACTGAAAGTAAATTGGAAATCTCCACATCTGCCTATGACTGAAAAGAATATTAAAAAGATTAAGCAGCTGCAGGGAGAATGATAATGCTTCATTTTTGGCAAAGGACAACTGGACAAATGGAAATATACTATTATGAATGAAGTATAGCCATACATTTTATTCTTGTTTAAGGAAGGTAAATTGAAAGGGCCTGATTAGTAAGGGAAGAAATGCTGCCAAACACACATGAATCATAACATACATGAATCATAACATACATGAATCATATATAGGAACTGAGAATACTTTGACTGACTACTGACCAAATGACCACTGGCACACACTGTAATCACAACATCCAATCCTCCCAGCTCTGTGCCAGTCTAACTGACCACCAGCTTTTTTCCTGTCACAACTGCCATGCTGTGGTACCTGTATGGTGATATTTTTCCTTTTGTTGTAAAAACAAAAATCATGGTATTTCATTCCCCGTGAAAAGAGTACTGGCAACTGTAGTCATGGTATTTCCAGAAGTGCCCCCCTGTATGTAGCCAAATAGGTGAAACCCAAACCACAAAGTCAAGAAGTAGCTGTCATACCATGGAACGGGGGGGGGGCACTAAGTAATGGCAGACATCTGGTAGAACATTCGTCCTAGACCATTATCAACTTGCAGCCCCACCCAGAACATACCATGGAATGGTGGGGGGGGGGGTGGCATTATGTAATGGCAGACATCTGGTAGAACATTCGTCCTAGACCATTATCAACTTGCAGCCCCAGCCAGAACATACCATGGAATGGGGGGACATAAAGTAATGGCAGGCATCTGGTAGAACATTCGTCCTAGACCATTATCAACTTGCAGCCCCACCCAGTACATACTCTTCCATGTACTCCTGCTGCGAGAATAAGACACCTCTAAGCAGTTTTAAAGTGTGACTGTGTCCTGCCTACATGAACCTATCAGGTAGTTATCACCTCCGCTTGGGGGAGCTCCCAGTCTCTAAGCCAATTTGCCTTTGACTCTCGATGACCAAAGTACTTCTTACTGCCTGCCATTGCTAACCATTATACACTTACAGTGCCTCAGCTGGAAGTTTACCCTTCTCTGTGAACTATAGAAGTTCCTATAGATACGGCAGCAACTAGAGGTTTACTTAGTAATTAGACAGATCCGTCACTTGTCCATTGAAATAAAAAAAAACAGCATGCATGATTTTCATTAGGTCACCATTTGGAGATAATGCATTCAACATTCATTTGAGACATATACATAATATACAGGGCATGGGATAAATATTAGTCAGTTCTCCTTCCAAAGTGGTCACTGTCATGTTATCCATTCATCAGTGCAAGTTGGCCACAGGAAAGTGAAGATCATGGGACAATTTGGTCAAGAACTTGACAGGCAAATCAGCTGGTTTACAATTAGACAAAATAATGCCAAAGTAAAAAGCTTGTGATGTGCTGCACGTGCTAGGATTGTCACTGCTGACAGTATAAGAAGTCTGAGATTATTCAGTAAATGGATACAAAAAAAAGATAAAAACAGAGTGTGAGAAGACACGATTGCTTCTTCAGTTCCAGAAAGACCACAGAATAAAACTGCATCGGACTTTTTTTTCAGTTTTGTGACTTGTGTATCTGATATGTATACATTATTACTCAAAGTTATCAAAGATTGTGAAGTTAGCCAACTCTACAAGAAATTATGTGTCGAATGCAATTTTGCACTGTTTTTAAGATAAAGGATTCCTCCTACGGTACAATCAGATGGTTTCAATAATATACAAGCAGGGCATTTAATCAGATGTCTACTGCTTTCTACCTGCGATCAAGTGGTCAAGTCAAAATAGCAGTTCAAGTCTATGCAGAATGCTCAGAGCATTAACTGTGCCTGTTTCATAGATGCCTCTTAGCTTTGCTACAATATAGCAACATTTCCTTGCAAGGTGCAAACATTTTACCAGCTCATTTATTAATAGATTGAATATTAAAATATTAAAATCAAGAATACCTGCCTCTGTTTCTTTACTTCAACTTAAAAATAATAATTATACCCCCTAAAGATAAAAATGAAAAAAAAATCAGACCAGACAAAATGCCACTATGATCAGAGAACAAGGCATTTATTTTATTTAACTGAGATAGTGTAAGAAAACAGCAAAGTTCCATATATAGACAGCTAGAAAGAGTGGGTAAAAGACAACATGATAAACCCAGATCTTTGTTGCTCCTGCAGGGGGTAGAATGTTTTTGTTCAAAATGAATGTTTCCTAATAACTGTGTTGAAAGAACACACTCTGTTCATAATACCTTCTGCAGACAGTCAGAAAAGTTAACATATATCTAATCTATATCTCCATCTATCCATAGATACAGATATTGATATATGTAAGTGACTGATACACCCTTATAGGTTGCCTGATAGAGACTTACTCAAAGCGATTTCTAGTAGAGAACCATCAGAAGTGTACACCAAAGCCCTTCCAAAACATTATAAAGTCAGAAGATTACACAGCAAGAAACTCAGACAGCTCCAAGTTCAAAAACTTGTAACGTCAGCTGCTGCATTTAATGAATATGTTACTACTGACATTAAAGTCTTTTGGCTACATATCTAAAATGAATGGAAGCACATATGAAATACCTTTCTTTTAAGCTGTAGAAAGTTTGATTATTTTCAAGTAGATGCAATATATAAAAATACAAGAAACAAAATAAAGTGAAAATGTCTTATTACTGAATACATATGAAAACCAAAACCTACACCACAGGTGAGCATAATCCTGTCTTTGCCATATGGTAAGACACCAAAATTAATAGAGATATCCAATATAAAAAGTCAGGAATGTAACTAAATCTGACAGGGCAACATTCTTGGCTAGTCTAGCAACTGCAAGTCCCTAAAAACTGCCTTTAGATGATGCAGTAACTCTCTTCAACAAAACGTTCCTCTTCATATTAAACTCTCACACCTCAACCCAGAGAAAAAAAAACAAATCAAAACCTGCACCATGGTTTAGATTAAATATGAAAAAGCTAATGTACTGCAGAGATAAAGCATGGACAAAATGGCACTTAGAAAAGTAATCAGCAGCAGTATCAGCACTTGCAAAACTAACAGAAAAAGTGTAAAAGCTAAGCATAACAGCAGTTTACTGTACAGGAAAATCACAGTAAAGCTCCAAAACAACTTTGGTCAGCAATCAATAAACATATTCAGCCTGGTTAAAAAAATCACAACTCTACTCTTTCACAGAAAAAGCAAACTATAATTCAGCATGCAGATTTAATTCATTCTGCATAAATAATGCTAACAGCCTTGATGCTTTCTGTATGCCTGTTACAGCAGTAAGTGATGTAGATGGTGTTAGTACTGCCTTTTAACGTATTACAACTCCTACCAGCAGGATATCAAAATGTATTCAAAATTTTAAACCCATCTTTCTTTCAGCAGACAGCTTTCTAATAAAATATCTCAAGACTGCTGCAGATGCAATTTCATAACGTGCCTACATTTACAAACTGCACTGCTACAACCAAGAAGCTATACTCCCAAAACTCTGGAAACAATTCTATGTAATACACTTACATAAAGGCAACAAAACTTTCTGAGATGGCAGACTACTGACCTAGGCCATACCTTCCAACCTCATATTACAAGAAATCTGGATAAAGCCTAAAGTATTGGGGAGACAAAGACCTAAAAATAGGGACAGATTTTAAATATTTAATAAACTTTGAAAGTTACTAGAATAACATTTGTATTAACATTTACTTTCTGAAGGATATGAAGTCCGAACCTCAAATATATGCCATTATTTAGTGACTTCAAGCCAATGTGATTTTCCAAAAAAAAAACATAACTTTTATGATTAATAGACCAAAAATATGAAGCAAAAATCTGAACATTCTGCAAAAATTTGGACAGTTGAGAAGTATGACCTATAGCCGTCTTACTCTCTTTATCTAAAATATTTGATAAATACATTCACCTAGAGCTGATCAATGAGCTAACAAGGAACAATTTACTTTCTACAATGCAGCATGGATTTATGCCAGGCCACAACATGAATCAACTTTGCTCTGTTTCATAAAGTACATTCAAGAAACATGAAATCAAGGTAAAATGGTTGCATCCCTATGTTTAGACCTATCCATGTTGTTTGATGCAGTTTTGTATCCCCATATTATTATCTCACGGAACTAGGTCCGACAAACAATACAGTCAGTTTGTTTAAAAGTTACCTTAACCAATCAACAGAATCCAAAGAAAACTAAGCTAATGATAGTTTTACCTCCAACCCAGCAATCAAACTACTAAGAATTAAAAATGTCATTGGTCAATGATACTAGAACTGGGTTAGTATAAAACACAAAACTACTGGGTCTAACAATAGACCACAGATTAAGGTTTGAGCACATACTGAACATGCTGTCCAAAGAGCCAGCCATGAACTAGGACTTCTTTATAAAGTCTAATCTGCTCTATCAGATCATGCATATAAGATCATTGCAAAAGCATAGCTACTCCCTTATACTGTGCACGCCTTATCATTTTTAACTAATCTACAGTTCCGTTAGCTAATCAAACTGGAACGGTCATCTAATAAGAATGTAAAGTTTGCAAGTAACCATATTAACCAAATGCAATATTTTCTAGCACTTCAGTCTCTTAACCAGCTTGAGCTACATACTCTATTAGCTTACACTCAAATTAAGACTGCCCACAACATGCTCTATATTCCAGGCAGATGCTCCTGTACCAAGTAGTTATTAATCTGATACTCACATCACAGAGGACTACAATCACTGATCTAATAATTGCTTACTCAAAAATCATAAAATCATAATGGTGGTGACTGTTTGTACTACATATTCATTACAAAACTATGTAACTGCTGATAAATGTCAGAAATAACTAATTCAATGTACTATATAAAGATTCACAAAAAACATACCAGTCATCAAAGCAGTCATGCACTTCTAACACCCCAGAATTATACCTTCTTATTATGATCATTCACATTTATAATTTAAAAATCACAATGAAATCACATCTATCAATAAAATAATCCTGCTCTTATGGCAACACCATTACTATATGTCCACTTTTTATGCAGCCAAATCAAATTAATATCACTGAATCCTCACACATTTTCACCTGTTTGTATGTATCAAGTTAATACTGGTTGGATAAAACTTGCATATGCATCAACTATTTGGGTGCTAAACTTTAAATGTGAGTTTATACATAAACTATAAAAAAATGCCGAATATTCTTTAGATAAGTGTGACTTTACCATGTTATAAATGCTGCACAATGTACTTAATGTGGTTAGCAATTATATATTGCTTAGTCTTTTACATTATACTTTATTGCTAGCTCATGCCAATTGCCTGTGAAAAGCATGTAATGTGGAAATTTTCTCATCAGGCTTCCACTGAATAAAAGGTTTTGCCCATTCACACTTTTTTCTGTAATCAAGGCTAATAATAAATAAATGTATTTATTTATTTTTAGTGTCTAAATGCACAGACACATGTACACACACACACACACACACACACACACACACACACACACACACACACACACACACACAGAGCAAAAGATGTTTTCATACCAAGCATCTGCAAATGTTGCAAGGATCGACATTCGACCTCCAGCTCTCCAGGTGCTCCCGTCGAATTCCAACATCAGTGCAGCCTAATTGGTAAAAGAAAAAGCTGTCTGAATTTCTAGAATTATTAGCTAGCTGACTTGAAAATATTTAAAATGCTACTTCATGCATAATTAGCAGCTTACTACAATGTGTGTAGTAATAATAAGACTGTGTCACACTTTTTTTAGATACATTTGAAGCAAGAAACCTATGTTGCTTCATTGCAGCTCCTAGTAAAACATATCACTCAACTTGAGAGACATCAGAATTTCATAACTAAAAAGATCAGTGACCTCAAAATCTTATATATACGGTCAAATGGGCCGCACTCCCCCCGTGCTCAGTATCTCATATACTCCTCCATTATTTGTGGCTAGCCTTTCCAACCATGGAAGATCCATCCCTCTTTGACCTCCTATTCATTCACAGAACAAATAATACCTGAAATTCTAAGTTAAATGAACAAAACCTTCATCATCGGACAAATAAGACATGTTGGTATGACAGATTCATACCCCAATGTTTCCCTCACTTCTGTGAAAAACTTCCTGTAAATGACAAGCAGACTAGCACCCTTGCCACTAACTGGATGGACAGCCTCCAGTTTTTGTTCTGCCTATCTTCTTTTCCTCCTTGAGGTTGAAGGCAACTTTGGAATATGTGTGTGGTAGTCTGAAAACTGATTGACAACTACTTGAGTATGAAAAACTGATTGACGACTATTTGTGTATGAACTTATGAACCTATGGCCCTTGTTGGCAGTTGAGTTCAATGAAAACTAATTTTTCCAGCATCACTGATTAGATTATTTAAAGTAATAGCATACAAATGCACACACATACATACACACCATCCCTCTCCCTCCCTCTGTGTATGTGTGTGTGTGTGTGTGTGTGTGTGTGTGTGTGTGTGTGTGTGTGTGTGTTTACACACACTACACACATTTGTATTACACTGCTTTACATGGTATGAATAACAGTGTATGATATTTATACCACTCACAACAGAATGGCAGAATATAGCAATAACCCACACCTGGGTGTGGGTAATGCTGGATTTACCCACGGTTGCCGTGGTTTGGTCCCGAGAGACCAAACAAAGCCAACCGTGGGTAAATCCAGCATTACCCACACCCAGAAGTGGGTTATTGCTATTATACAATGACATTATTTAAGAAAAAAAATAATTACTTTTCTTAAATAATGGCATTGTATAATGCCTCCTTACTGACCTTCCGCAGCTGTCTGGTATTCCGCGGAAGTTCTGATGTACTGCGCATGCCTATGCAGTACATCAGAGCTGTGGGCAAAAGCAATGGAGAAAGCAAGATCTCTGTTGCTTTTTACTGTTTCGCTATGTTAAATGGGTTTAATATAGCGAGACAGCTGTAAAAAAAGCAATGGAGAATCTCAGTTGCTTATTTTAAAGCTGCCTCGCTATGTTAAACCCATTTAACATAGTGAGACAGGTTTAAAAAAAAAGCAACGGAGAAAGCAAGATCTCTGTTGCTTTTTACACACTGTGTCGCTATGTTAAAGGAGTTTAACACAGCGAGACAGCTATAAAAAAAGCAATGGAGATCTCCGTTGCTTTTTTTAAACCTGTGTCGCTATGTTAAACTCCTTTAACATAGCGAGACAGTGTTTTAAAAAAAGACTTATACTAATGGAAAAAGTCTGGGCGACCGGACCTTTTTCCATTAGTATAAGTCGATTTACAATGTGCACGCTGACCAATCAGCGTGCACGTTTTGGAATATTAATGGGGGGGTCATGGTATAATAGAATTGTTTGAGCATAGTAGTTGCTCTACAAAGCTGATCTTTTGCTGGTTCCAAGGATGGAATGTCTGCAGTGTATATTCTCTCCCACTAATAAACCTGCAACTTACAAATGTTTGGTGTTAAAAGTGCTTAACTGTCATGTTAGTCACAGGCCTAGAAAACCTACACTGAGGACATGATAATATAAGTTCTTTAGCAGGAAAGCTTATTCAACCATAGGAAAACAGAAACCATATCAGAAAACATTTTTAGGAGGTAGACATTTGAAAACACAGCCCTTTTTTGAACATGGGGTCAGGGTGTCACTTTAATAATGACAACTATCTACAGCCAAGGTTTACACTGCCAGGTGGATAGCCCTGCCACAGTCATTGTTCTACACCACACCTATGGGCAATTTACAGTGTCAAGTCCACCTACTGCATTTTTTTTTGGAATGTGGGAGGAAATTGCAGCACCCAGAGGGTACACATGCAAACACAGGCAGGATATGCAGATTCCACACAGAAGCAACCCCAGCTGAGAACTGAATCAGAGAATCCCTGCCTGCAAGGCAACAACACTATCCACTGTGCCACCCTAAAAGTCTGGAAATATATACCTTCCTAACTCAGAAGACAAATTAATCAACTAGAAAGATTCAAATCCTATTAATTAAACAGGAAAGTTTCATGTCTCCAGCAAATCTACTATTAAAAAGCTTAAAAAGAAAGCAAAAATAGTCTTCAAATAAAAGTTCCAAATTTTGACCAGTTAGACATACAACATAATCTTAGAATTGTTTCAATGCTGTGCGTCAAGATACATTTATTTTAAAGACAGATATGAGTCAGGCTAATGTAACCAGACAGCAAAACCACTCTCCTGGTTATTTCAGGAAACCTCAGGGGAAGCATATAAAGAACTGATGTGAGCAATTTCTCTATATTGTCCTTATAAGCATGCGTGGAAAAGCAGGATGCATCTCTTTGGGAACATAATACAGTTTATTTTGTAAAATACCACTAACATCCCTGAAAATGGACCTTAAAGTACAATGTTTCTATTGACCTTACAAAGTCTTATATATTGTTTTAAGTTGCACTGTGCTATTTTTTTGTCTTTCAGAATTCTAGCTTCCTTTAATATGAAAAGAACTCAATGAAAAAGTTTTCTAATGCAAAGATTATGTCTTTTTGGTGCTGTTATAAATAGTTAAGTATGCACACTTCTGTACCTCACCCATATTTTAGTGCCGCAAAAAGAAAAAGAAAAAAGAGGGGAAAGACAATGCACCAGTGCTTTGGCTGTAAGCTCACAGCAAGCTCTAGTTTTCCTTTATCAGCCAATATCCTGATATTGGTGAGCCATTTCAAGAGTCCATAATGTAACATAGAAACAATACTAAGAACCAATCACATGGACTAAAACGTGCCTAGACATATACACTTTTAAGAAGACATAGTTAAACGCTGTTATCACCCTTGCCAAGCACTTAAAAGGACTTCCGAAAAGTTGGCACAAGACGCAGTAACTGCAGTTAGTAAAAGAAGCACATGATCAGTGATGTGCAGAGCTTTCATTTTAATGCTGTACAGAGAGCTGTTGTACTAGTACATTGAACCAGTCTTTACCGCAACAAACACATTAGCACCACTGGTAATAATGACCAGTGATATGCAATTGCCGTAATCAAAATGTTTCCTGCTCACTAAACACTATCTTGGTCTATTTCCTAGTCCCAATTGCCCTTGAAAGTTATTCTGATGTCAGATGTTATTTGCAAATATGTGGTGATTATCAATGCATAAGAAACTGTACTGCTGAGGGCGATGGGTCCATAAGAGACAAATACGCAAAGATACTCAAAATCAAAACCCAATAACCTATTAAAAGGTGACTTAAAGCAACCTAGGTCATTTTGTCTAAATGAAATATATGACATTTTAAGGTAATTTACAAATGTGACTATATGTCAGTATGTCTGAATGTATGTTAATATGGATTTGTGTGTGTTTAGGGTGATAAAAATCTTTAGTTGAAATGAATCACAAGGAAGTAATTGTTAACTAAGCATGCAGTACTAACAGGAAGACATTCAGAAGTTATGTACTTAACATACAACTAGGTAACTGTGTTGGCCATTTTCATTCCTCCTGACTAATGGGTCCCAGGTCCAATATCAGACTAACAGGAAGACATTCAGAAGTTATGTACTTAACATACAACTAGGTAACTGTGTTGGCCATTTTCATTCCTCCTGACTAATGGGTCCCAGATCCAATATCAGATCTGGATCAGCCACTTTCCTAGTCTTTAGAATCCTAGTCTTGAGTTCCTCTGTCTACCCATAATGCACCATACCTTCCTCAACTCCCCAGATTGAGTTTGCTACTCTGTAAGTGAAAGGATTACCAAAAACTACACAGAAAGAAAAGTATCTGAGGTTCAAACCTAGAACCCATGGGTTCTGAATTCTTCCAAACAGTTTCAAAGACACCAGCTGGGGGTTGGATGGGAGGATGTGACAAGGAATGAAAATGGACAACACAGATACCTAGTTATGGTAAGTATATAACTTCTAAATCTGATGTTGTCCTTTTCATTCCTCCTCACTAATGGGTCAGAGTCCCCAGCTATGGAAAACTTGGGTGGCCCTTAAGGAAGGATGTGCCAGAGCACAGTCAAGCCAAAGGATGCCCTGCTCCTAGAAACAATATCCAATTTATAATGTGAAACAAAGTTATGAGTTTTAGACCAAGTGGCTGCAGTACACACTTCATCAATTGAGACTCTGAAAGAGAAGGCGGATGAAGTAGCCATAGCCCTGGTGGAATTAGCCTTGGCAGACTAGGGCAAGTCTATACCTTTCTTAGAATAAATAAATGAAATACAGTTTGTTATCCATTTAGCTAAAGTGATTTTTGAAACTGCCTGCCCTGACCAGCTTGCTGAGAAGGAGACAAACAGCTGATCGGGCTTCCTATGAGTCTGTTTTGTGGAAGTAGAAATGTAGTTACCTGTGAACATCTAGGAGATGTAAAAGACATTCACCTTTGTTCGAAAATTTGGGGAAGAAAACTGGTAACTGAATGGATTGGTTAATGTTAGATTCAGTTGTCACCTTAGGCATGAAAGATGGATTTGTTCCTAAGGATACTCTATCTTTGTAAAAAAATGGTGTAAGGAAGTTTGGCTGACAAAGCTTGAAGCTCTGATATTCTGTTAATAGAAGTAATAGCTACTAAGAAGATCATTTTCCAAGAACGAAATTTCATGTCACAAGAATCTACCAGTTCAAAGGGCTTCTGAGTAAGGCCTAGTAGTACCACCATGAGATCCCAAGGGGGAGAATAATCTTTTACTGGAGGTTTAAGATGAAGAACTTCCTTTGTGAAAGCCTTACATAATTTGAAAGAAGAGAGATGAGTTTCTTCTCTCAGCATGAAAATTGGATATGGCAGCCAGCTGGAGTTTAATGGTGGAGAAACTAGCTCTTTCCTGAAAAACAGTGTTGAGAAAAAGGAGAATTGATGCTGAGAAAGGATCAATATTTTCCTTTGATGCCCAGACTGAGAACCTCTTCCACTTGCTATTGTAGCCCTTTTTAGTGAAAGCCCTCTGAGAGGCGAGGATAATGTCATGGACGGAGGGGGCAAGCCTGGACTTTCTTACAATTACTGGAATTGGAGAAACCAGGTGTCAGCTGTAGGGCATGAAGACTGAAAAGCTGTCTTTCTGATGAGTGAGATATGAGATCCTGTATGAGATACAGATTCAAGGTGGATACTTGAGGTGAGGCCAAAGAAAGGGGAACCACACCTGCCATGCCCAGAAAGGGGCAATGAGGATTAAGGGACTCTTTGACATGCTGTCTTTCTGTAGAACTTTCAGTATCAACAGTAGTGGGGGGAATAAGCATAACGGAGGGCCGGGGACCAATCATGGACTAGAGCATCCCTCAGTGACACCCCCTTCGGAGGGATCAGAGAAAAATACTTGTTCATAGGTTCATAGGCAGGTACTAGGCTATCGGCCCTAGGGCCCATACAAGCCTAGCCAAAAAATGTACCCTGGCTTTCGCCACCCAATAAAATTATTTTCCTGTGCCTCTGTCGAGCAGAGCCACAGAAGTGATCCCCGGGGTGAATTTCCCATGTCCCATCCAATCATCAAGATTTTTCTTGAAGACTGCTAATGAGGAGCTCTGTTTGACATAGATAGGTAGTCTGTTCCAGAGTATGGGAAGTCTCTGGGACAGGACTCTATCCCTCCAGCATGTTCTGTTTATTGTGGTGACAAGGTTTAGGTCCCTAGAGCATGTAGCTCAGAGGGATTGGGATTTCTTTAAGTGGAGCATGTCCAACAGCTCTGGGTTTGACATAGCTTTGTATGTTAGGCAGAGATCGCCCTTGAGTAGGTGATATGCGATGGAGTAAAGCTGTAGATTTTTGAGACGGTCTGCATAGGGCATCTGTTTGAGTCCAGTAATCCTCATTGTGAGGTATTTCTGTGGTCTTTCTAGTTGTTGTAGATGTCTTGTGAGGTACATACCAAAAGGGGCGTTGTACTCTATAATGGGTCTAATGAGTGATGAATAGAGGGGAACAATGACCTCTTTTTTTCTGGATGAGAATCCTTTTGTGATGAGATGAGCCACGTAGAATGATTTCCTGACCACTGTGGCAATGTGATTATCAAAGGAGAGACTACTGTCCACCTGTGTCCCAAGGTCTCTTATCACATTTTCGGCATTAGGTAGACTACCAGCTATGTGGTAGTTCATGGGTACAGAGTTTTTACCAAAGGGGATGACAATACACTTTTTGGCATTGAGCTTCAGGCCATGGCTTTGACACCAGGTATCTGTCTCAGTGAGGCCCATTTGTAGTTTGTCCACATCGTTAGGAGTTTCGATTATGGTTCCTAGTTTGCAGTCATCTGCAAACTTTGTTAGAAAAAGACCTTCTGTGTTGGCCTGCACTTCAGAGAAGTAGATACCAAACAGGAGAGTACCTAGGACTGAACCCTGTGGTACTCCACTTGTCACTGGTCTGATGTCGGATTTGGAATTCGCTACTTTCACAGTGTGGGTTCTGTCTGTGAGCCAGTTGGCAACCCATCTTGTGACATAGGGATTTATACCTAGTTTAGTGAGCTTATCTATAATTCCAGAGTGGGGGATGATGTCGAAAGCCTTGGCGAGATCTAGATAAGCTGTGTGAGCCATTTTACCCTCATCTATGGCTTTGGTGACTGCTTCAAAGAAGTCAATCAGGTTTAGGAGACATGATCTGCCTTTTACAAATCCAAACTGGGTAGGATCCAGAGTTTGGAGATTACCAATGTCTTTGTTTATGAGTTCCACGATGATACGTTCCATGGCCTTGCAGACCAGGCTCGTCAGGCTAATGGGGCGGTAGTTCCCAGGGTCCATCATGGCTCCCCCTTTTTGGAGTGGGATAACCGTTGCGGTGCACCATTCAGTGGGTACAAAGCCTGAGGTGAGGCAATGATTGAACATGGTACTTAAGTAGGGTGCCAGTTCATTCTGTAGTGCGTGTAGAACGCAGCCTGGGATATTGTCAGGTCCCATGGATGCTGTGTTCTTGGCTTTGGAGAGTGTGTTTTTTACCTGTGCAGCCGTGATTATAGGAACTTTGCATTCTTCCGGTATAGAGATGGGCCTTCTAGGGGGTGAGAGGGGGGGTAAAGTTAGCACTGAACCTATCTGCTAGGATGTTGGCAATATCTGTTGGTTCTGTATATTTAGTGCCATTGTGCTGTAACTCAGAGCAGATCTGAGTGTTCCCATTTAGATTCTTGACATAGCTATAGAATGCTTTGTGGTTGTCTTTAGAGTCAGTGGCAATTTTGTTTTCGTAACTAGCTTTGGAGGATTTTATGAGGGATCTCAGCTTCTTACTGAGGTTGACCAGGGAGTTCCTCCAGTCATGGGATTTTACTCTTTTTTGCAACAGTTTCTTTCTTCTGTTGTAGAGTTTGTTTATGGCAGAGGACCACCAGATTGGCTTCATTTTTTTGGAGGATAACATCTTGGTTGTATTAGGGATAGCATGATCCATGCACTCGTGTAAGTGCTTATAAAGTGCATTTGTGTAGGATTTGGCAGTCATACCTCTATTGTCCGTCTGGATGGGTGTCATGAAGTTTGCCACTTCTGTCTTAAGAAGTGTGAAGTTGGCTTTGGAGAAGTTTTTTATGATGGTTTCCCTAATTGGGGCTGGGGGTGGGATGTGGATGTCTAGGCTGATTAGCTTGTGGTCGGATCTGACCAACAAGGAATTGACCTCTGGTGTGGAACACCGGTTTCCCATGTTGGTAATGACCAGGTCTAGGATATTGCTGCCCCTGGTGGGGGTGTGAATAAGTTGATCCAAGGCATTGAAATTTATGAATTCTAGAAAACGTTGAGCAAAAGAGTTGGTACATGAGTAGTTTTCCCAGTTAATGGTGGGGTAGTTGAAATCGACCATTATTAGGGTGTTGGGTTGTACCTTAATACTTTCCAGTGTATCAAGAAATGAAGAGTGTGAATCCTTGGGCATGGTGGGGGGTCTGTAGCAAGCTACAATTTGGATTGCGGTCTTGCCCAGAGTTAGTTGCACTTGGATAATCTCGGATGCATTTTACTGTGCAACTAGCCTGGAGGTGTGGATATCCTTAATGAATATGGACACACCTCCGCCTTTAGTGCTTCTTTCTGGGTTAGGTGGCCGAAAGGTGTGGTATGAATTGAAGCCTGGTAATGCAGGGGTGCTCTCTGGAGCTTTCAACCAGGTCTCTGTCACAGCACAGATGTCAATGTTCTCCATTTTAAGGAGTGCCTCGAGTGAGTGCATTTTGAAGTTTAGACTTCTAGCATTGAGTAGCATTACCCTCAGATTTTGCTTGCTTGTACCTGTTACGGTGGTGAATTTGTCATTTGAACCTTGCCTAAAAAAGGCACTATAGGGGTGGCAAGAACCTTAGCCAGTATCCGGAATCCTAAGGGCGACAGGTGCAGGCCATCTCTGGCAAAGCATCGTGGACTGTCGATCATGTCGTCCCAGGCAGACAAATACTGGATCCCCTTAAAATGATACCAGAAGCTTAGCCAATTGTTGAAGTTAATCATTTTGTTCTTGTATTGTGGTATCATTCTGGGTGATGGCAGGATGCTACTCAGGGTTAGGGTCATAAATGCCTGGGATACAAGATCGGAGAGCTCCTTGTTGCACTTGAAGTTCAGGGTAGAAGCAAAAAGAGTGCAACAAGGTTGGCCCCAGTGGTTGAATATCTTGTTTACTACTGCCTGGTTGAGGGACCACTTGTGAGGAGTCAAACTGGACCTACTGAGTCTGTACGCTAGAATGTTGGTCACCCCCAGAACGTGTGCTGCAGTCAGAAAATGGTCTGAAGATATCACCCATTTCCAAACTCTTATGGTCTCCCTGTACAACAGGTAAGAATGGGTTCCTCCTTGTTTGATGATATACCAGACTACATGCTGTCTGTGTGAGTCACAATCATCCCCAGAGGGAGAACATCCTGGAAGGCTTGCAATGTAAGGAGAACTGCTCTCATCTCTAGGACAATGATAAGAAGTTTGGTTTATACAGGCGACCACATCTTCCCTAAAAAGTGTCCCCACCCAGACCGTAAGCATTGGTGGTCACTGTGGCTATGCCAGGGGGAAGAGAGAAGGGCCCTCCCAGAGGCAGGTTGGGTGATTGCGGCCACCACTGTAGATGATTCCTGCAGACCGGAGACAGTTTTATGGGGGTAGACAGTGGGTGACAAAGAATGAACCACTGAACTGCTGTGGTCCACTGGAGAACTCTCATTAAGAACCTCCGTAAGGGGACTAGAACAATTGCAGTTGCAATTGACTCCAGAGCCAGTAAAACCAACTTTGCCAGTTGCTGTGGGGGATCTAATAAATCTTGAACATGTACCTCAGAGATAAAATATGATGCATTGGTAAGGAGGCCACTTGTGTTGTATCCAGTTGCATTCCTATGAACTCTATGTTCTAAACAGGTGTCAAGTTTGCTTTTGCTAGGTTCAATGTAATGTCCAGGAGGTTGAAGATTCCCACTAGGTAGTCCCTGGATTGTAGCAAAAGATGCCTTGTTGATGCAACAAGGAGCCAATTATCTAGATATGGAAACAACTGGAATCATCTTAGCCTCAGGTGAGCAGCTATGACTTCCAAACATTAGGTAAACACCCAAGGGGCTGTGGGGAGTCCAAAGGGCAGTGCTCTGAACTATGATTCACTCCTAGCCAAAAACTGCAAATGACTTCTGAAGTGCCTGTTGATCTTGATATGATAGAACCCATCCTGAAGATCCATGCAGCACTTCCAATCATCCATGTGTAAAAGTGGCAGAATGGACTGAACCATAACCACTTGGAACTTTGACTTCTTGTAGAAATGATTCAAGTTGCTGAGATCCAAAATAGGTCTCAGGTCCCCTGTCTTTTTCACTAAAATGAAGCAAGAATAAGTTCCACATTGTCTTTGCTAAGTTGGAACCTGTTGGATAACTCTTTTTTTGTAGAAGTTTTTAACCTTCTCATACTGCATACTGCCTCTGACTAGGTGGTACAGTGGGGAGTTTCCTCCTTGGACTTGGAGGAAATAGAGAAAAAGGAATGTAATAGCCTCTGGATATTATGTTTAGCACCCGGGTATTGTTTGTTATACTTATCCAGTCATCCAGGTGCAGGGATAGAGGACCCCCGACTGTCTCCTGAGATGGACAGTTGGGCAGTGCTTCAGGAGAACTGAAAAGGCTTATCAAGGGAAGGTTCCCTGTAACCCTGGTTCTGGAAACTCTCCCTGCCTCTGGGATGGCATCTACTGTTGAAACCTCCCCCTCTGCCTCTGGAGGAAGTATCCCACCTCAGTTCCTGAAAAGAGTCTTGCGACTTCCTGAACTAAATTTTCTTCCCTTCTTGCTGGTTCCTGAAGAAGGCCCTCTGAGGAGTAGAGAACTTGATCCTCACTGCAGACAAGGTCTTTCCTTATTGCTCGCTGTGGGTTAATGTGTCTTTTACATAATGTCCAAACAAGGAGGACCCATCAAAGGACGCATTAATTAATGACACCTTGAAGGGTTCTGCAAAGTCACAAAGCCAGATCCACGCATGTTTCCTGATGGCTATTCCTGTTCTGGCTGCTTGTGAGGTGCCTTCCAACACATGTGAAATCAACCTCATTGAGTAATTAGAGAGGGAAGAAACAGTAGCCAGTTGGGAAGAGACCTTTTTTAAGTCATCCTCCATCATGGTCTTGGCAAAAGAGTTGAATAATTCCTTAACCAGGTCTCTCTGCAAGCAGATGAAGTGTACCAAATAGTTCACAACCTCAGTGTGAAGGTAGCTGAGGTGCAAATGCATTTTCCATGTCTGTCCAATGCTTTAGACTCCTTGTTAGGCAGACAGACAGTGGAGCTTTGCTCTGCTAGTTCCTTCTTGTGGCTGCTACAACAAAAATGGCATTAACAAGAACACCTTTATTCCAATGTGTATGGTGGACTTAGTAATGTGTTGGGGTGCTTGGAGATAGGCTTTAGTATGTCTGGTTCCTTCCAGGCTAAGTGGGTGACTATTTCTATTAGCTCATACACCAGGGTAGTCACCCAGGATGTAGAAGGGCCAGTCCTGAAAGCCTCCAAGAACACCAATTCCTCTGAAAGAGGAGGTTGGAACAACCATCCATCTTTTTGCTGGAGAGGTTCTATAATGTCTCCAAAGGAGACTCCCCAAGTGGTGACCAGGGAGATCCTTCTCCCTCATCAAAATTGGTATCCTCTGTGAGGGACTGCATAGGGGAGTCTATACACCTCATTTTACACTTTTTCTTTCATGGGACCTCCTATGTGGGGTGTTATGGGAAATATCGAAAGACAGGGGACTTCATGAGAAGTAGTCTAGAGTTTCCTTAGCAAAGGCTGACCTAGGACAGGAATGACAGGCTCAGTGCTCAGATTCGATGAAGGACATAGCAGATGCTGGGTGTGAGGAGATGACTCTCTAAACCTAGAGAAAGCCCTTTCTGCAACCTGGAAGGCCGATGGGCCTGGGGAGATCTCCTGCCTCTCCCTCAGAGCTGAAGTCACTGGAGGTGAAAGAGCAGAACCACCCACAGATTCAAGGCCTCCAGAGAGAACCAGACCCAAGCTATTGATGGCCAAAGCCCCAAGGGGAAGCGACAGATCTGACAAAGTCTGAGCCAAAATCAACCCCCTAGAGCTGACGCTGATGTATCAGATCTGGAACCCAACCTGATCCAACAAAAACAGAGCACGGCTGGTCAGAGATATAGTCGGAGTCAAGGAATAAAGATTCCTTGGATCGGACATTGACTTTCTCGGGTACCCAGGCTAGTGGGATTCCGAACCAGAGATCAGATTGGAAAAGGAGTCTGTAAGGATGGAGGAGCACTCATGGATCCAAGATGGGATGAAGATGCTAAGACCCCCATCTAGATCTGTGCCCTGAGGAAGTTATGCATCATTTTGTCCATATTGGCCTCTGTGAAGCTTCAGGAAGACCTTGGAGAAGCTGAGGAAGCATTTCTTGATTTGGATGGGGTTTGAAGGACCTTCAAGGGAAGAGCTGGGAATACCGGTTCCACCTGGAAGGCCAATTTCAGGCTCCTTACCCCTGGATCTGAAGCCCTGGGATCTGAGAAGGAGGAGGAGGTGCCAGGAATGGGGGATTCTGAAATCTAAGCAGGATTTGTAGTCATCCTAGAGGTGCTCAGAGCAGATGAAGGCAGATCCAACAGATCCTTTGGATCCAAAGCTTGCCTCAAAACATTAGGAGCCACAGCTGATTGATCCAAAGAAATCTTTGGATCTGAGGATTTTCTGGAGGTGCTCGGATCTGATGCTGATTGATCTGAGACCTTAGATTTTTTTTTTTACGATGCTCCAAGGACTCCCCAAAGGAAGCTGCGAGGGGGTAATTGGAGCCAGCATGTTTAAGGGAAGTTTGAGCCCAGTGGAGGAGACAGGCAACAAGCTCTAAAATTAGCTAGTTCCTGTGGTCAGCTAAAGCTCAGGGATTGAAAGCCACACACACAACATGCTCCACATCTAGATGTCCAGGGCCTAGCCACTATACGCACTTCTTGCGAGCATCAGAGTTACAGATCTTGTGTCCACAAGAAGTGCATCGCTTGAAACCAGTTGGTTTCTCAGACATTATCACAGTTAACGCACTCACACAGTATTAAGACAAAAACTCAACTAACATTAATAATAGACACAGTCAAGTAACTATATAGATTATATAACAGCTAACCTTAACTAGAAAGGCACACTTTATTTTATTTTGGTAAGACAGTAGAGTGCCAACGGCACAGAAGAAAGAAAAGAGAAACTCTAAAATCTCTAATGCTGTCTAAAACTATAGGAGGGAGGTAAAACACAGAAGAATAAAAAAGTTAATGTTCTAACGACTGCTTAGAAAATAATTTTGCAATTATCTCTCAAAAAAACACATCAATACCACTAGCTCGAGACTGGAACACGCAGCAAACGAGATCTGGGGAGTTGAGGAATGTACTGTGCATTATGGGTAGAGGGAGCAGCTCAAAACTTGGATCCTAAAGTCTTGGAAAGCAGCTGAGTCAGATCTGATATCAGATCTGAGAATCATTAGTGAGGAGGAATGAAAAGGACAACATCAGATACAGCTTTTATTGTTGGCTGTGAATGCGGCACCAAAGACCAAAAATCAAATTAGAAAGTATATACAGCATTCATGCTTTTTTGACTGTCATTTGTTGTTTACTCTCTTAAACCTATTTTATATTACATTCTGCATAAATGTTATGGTGACCCAGTCACATAGGGGTAGAAAATGTACCCTTGACTCAGACTGCTTGGGTTCAGATTGCAGCACAGGTCTAACACAGGATGGAACTGGAGTTCTGGGGAGATAATTACTTGCTTACTACTTTGGAAGAGGGTATAACCCTAAACACTGCATGTTTTTTACATGGTAGGGACTGCTGAGACCAGCAGCTGCAGTGATTCTCTGAAGCAACAGGGTAAATAACTACCCCTAAAGACCACTCATGTGAGAAGAGGCATGTATGTTTATTGTTCACATTTGTCAGTCATTTTACCTAAGAGAAAGTAGTTCAGAGCCCTTGTCGGGAAATTTGCATTTTGATTTGTGCTTGTCAGGTATTTTGATTCACACTGAATTTCCATATATTCCTATTTAGATTTAACTTCTGTTGTGAGAATAGTATTTTGTTGATTTTAACGGGTAATCTGGGAGGTAAGTACAAATTACAGGAAACAATACAGAACAGCAATTTTCTTCATTCTGTTCTTTATCACCTTTGCATACTTTTTGGTGATCCAAGCTTATTATGTAAAATGGCTTCAGCAAATATAAATCCATCATGCTTACATGGATTAATACTTTTAACAAATATAGCATTTAAAATAAGAATACTATAAAATAACACTGCACATGCAGTATAACTACGCATTTGGTTAATGGATGCATTCAACATCATACATACTATTTTTTCAAAGATACCACTAGAATGATAACTTTGAAACAGAAGCAGTACATATTTAGTTATGAAAATGGATGGGTCAAGGGAGGATCAAAGTGTGTCCAGTTTTTGTCTATTCCAAAACTTGAAAACCTAAGCATTCGCTGTCTGATGAAGGAGAATTAAAGCAACAAAGAAGACCTCTGTCATCTGTACTACGAAAGCTTCAATTTTAATGAATTGTTATACACAGACATAATTTATTTTACATTCTACAATTCTGAATTTCTTGAAACATAGAATAATTTACTAGTGGCATAGGTGAATGAAAATTCTAAAACAAAATTGCAGTAGGAAAATTCTTAGCTATTATGTTTCTATAGCAAATTTATTGTGCTTGTGAAATTAGGTAACAGCTGTAGGCTTAATATTTACATTTCTGGTTAAAGTGGTTGTACCAAATTTCTGTCTACCTTTATTGATCCTACATGATGTAATTTCCATCTGTGCTTGGGCATTAAATTTACTATATATATATATATATATATATATATATATATATATATATATATATATATATATATACGTGTGTGTGTGTGTGTGTGTATGTGTCTGTGTACATATTTTGTCATAATACACTTGGCTTAGTGTTGCCTTCCTTTTTACAGTGAATGTTTATTAAAATTAAATGAAACAGTGCATTAATGTATACTGCACACCTTACAGTGCACCTTCACTATTATGTCACTGTATCTTTTGAATATTTAAGTATACTTCCTAAAGATACAAAATAAAAAAATAAATAAATACATATCTATATCATCTACATATATATACAGATACGCACGCACACACACACACACCCACGCACACCCACACACGCGCGCACACCCACACACACACACACACACACACACACACACACACACACACACACACACACACACACTTACTCTACACACACTCTCACACATGCACACACACACACACACACACACACACACACACACACACACACACACAGATTTTTGTAGTGAGGTGCAATAGTTTTCCATCCTTTGGAGTTAAAACATTTCTCACCCAAAAGATAAAAACAATAAACCATAGGGAGAAACTGATACTTCATAAACAAACTCTACAAGAGAAGAAAGAAACTGTTGCAAAAAAGTGTAAAATCCCATGATTGGAGAAACTCCCTGGTCAGCTTCAGTAAGAAGCTGAGATCCCTCATAAAATCCTCCAAAGCTAGTTATGAAAACAAAATCACCACTGACTCTAAAAACAACCACAAAGCATTCTATAGCTATGTCAAGAATCTCAATGGCAACACTCAGATCTGCTCTGAGTTACAGCACAATGGCACTAAATATACAGAACCAACAGATATTGCCAACATCCTGGCTGATAGGTTCAGTGCTAACTTTACCCCTCTGTCATCCCCTAAAGGGCCCATCTCTATACCAGAAGAATGCAAAGTTCCTGTAATCATGGCTGCACAGGTAAAAAACACACTATCCAAAGCCAAGAACACAGCATCCATGGGACCTGACGACATCCCAGGCTGTGTTCTACATGAACTACAGAACAAACTGGCACCCCACCTAAGTACCATGTTCAGTCATAGCCTCACATCAGGCTATGTGCCCACAGAATGGCGCACAGTGACAGTTATCCAACTCCACAAAATGGGAGCCACCACAGACCCCGGAAACTACTAGCCTAACGAGCCTGGTCTGCAAGGCTATGGAGCGTATCATCACGGAACTTATAAACAATGACATTGGTAATCTCCAAACTCAGGACCCCACCCAGTTTGGGTTTGTAAAAGGCAGATCATGTCTCCTAAACCTGATAGACTTCTTTGAAGCAGTCACCAAAGCCGTAGATGAGGGTAAGGTGGTTCACACAGCCTATCTAGATCTCGCCAAGGCGTTTGACACCATCCCCCACTCTGGAATTATAGATAAACTCACTAAACTAGGTATAAATCCCTATGTCACAAGATGGGTTGCCAACTGGCTCACTGACAGAACCCACACTGTGAAAGTAGCAGACTCCAAATCCAGCTTCAGACCAGTGACAAGTGGAGTACCACAGGGTTCAGTCCTGGGTCCTCTCCTGTTTGGTATCTACTTCTCTTAAGTACAGGCCAACACAGAAGGTCTTTGGCTAACGTAGTTCACAGATGACTGCAAACTAGGAGCCATAATCAAAACTCCAAAAGATGTGGACATCCTACAAAAGGGCCTTGCTGAGACAGATGCCTGGTGTCAAAGCCATGGCCTCAAGCTCAATGCCAAAAAGTGCATTGTCATTCCTTTTGGTAAAAATTCAGTACCCATGAACTACCACATAGGTGGTAGTCTACTTAACTCTGAAAGTGTGATAAGAGACCTTGGGACACAGGTGGACAGTAGTCTCTCCTTTGATAATCACATTGCCACAGTAGTCAGGAAATCCTTCTATGTGGCACACCTCATCACAAAAGGTTTCTCATCCAGGAAAAAAGAGGTCATTGTTCCTCTCTATCCGTCACTCATTAGACCCATTATAGAGTACAATGCCCCTTTCGGTATGTACCTCACAAGACATCTACAACAACTGGAAAGGCCACAGACATACCTCACAAAGAGGATTTCCAGCCTCAAAGAGGTGCCCTGTGCAGACCGTCTCAAAAAACTGCAGCTTTACTGCATTGCATATTGCCTACTCAGAGGCGATCTCTGCCTAACACACAAAGCTATGTCAAACCCAGAGCTTTTACACATGCTCCACTTAAAGAACTCCCAATCCCTGTGAGCTACACAATCTAGGGACCTAAACCTTGTCACCACAATAAACAGAACATGCTGGAGAGATAGATTCCTGTCCCAGAGACTTTCCATACTCTGGAAAAAACTGCCTATCTATATCAAACAAAGCTCCTCATTATCACTGTTCAAGAAAAATCTTGATGATTGGATAGGAGATAGGAAATTCACCCCAGGGATCACTTCTGTGGCTGTGCTCAACAGTGGCACAGGAAATAATTTTCTTGGGTGGTGAAAGCCAGGGTACCTTTGGCTAGGCTTATATAGGCCCTAGGGCCAATAGCCTAGTACCTACCTATGAACCTATAAGTAGCAAAGTTGCTGGCTGAGGCTCCTTAAAATCAGAAAAAGGACCATGATCTATAGACAAGTTCAGCAGCGACTTCAGCAAATCATGCACTTAAATAACGTATTTAAAATTTGATACTTCTTAACTGAAAATAAAATTTGGTTCTGATGAAGCCCAGTTAATGGAGAAACAGTTATCTATTTAAGATATGTGTGTGTGTGTGTGTGTGTGTGTGTGTGTGTGTGTGTGTGTGTGTGTGTGTGTGTGTGTGTATATATATATATATATATATATATATATATATATATATATATAAATGGTGCCTAGGTAGAGATGGAGTTGAAACATTTGTCCTGCAACAAGATAGCCTGTAGATGGAGCCAAAACTACTTTCACATAAGAAGACAATGAAATCGGGAAGCAATAAAAACGTGCCTTTCAATGTGAAGGGATTACAGATAGACACAGGTAGGGTTCTGGTAGACAGGAGTTATACAAATGGAAGAGTGATACCCAAATAAGGGCCTGCCATAGACCAAAGAGGCTGGGTCCTGAAGGAAAATAGATGTAAACAAAGCAAGAGATGCAGACAAGGAAGGCCTGCACATTCAGTATAAATGACACTGAGGATAATTACAAATTACTGAAATTCAGTTTGTTTGTTTGTGTCTTTTGGCTTTTCCCGGTTAGGGGTCACCACAGAGGAACTCCGGTCCGCTAATGATTGGCAGCAGATTTTTTACATACTGGCTTGCTGGGCCTAACGCACAACCTTCAACGAAGAAGCACCCATTCAAATTACTGAAGTTCAGTTTGTTTGTTTGTGTCTTTCGGCTTTTCCCGGTTAGGGGTCGCCACAGCGGAACTCCGGTCCGCTAATGATTGGCAGTAGATTTTTTACGTACTGGCTTGCCGGGCCTAACGCACAACCTTCAACGAAGAAATGCCCATTCACGCATGTCGCTACACAGAAGACGCTCTAACTGAGAATCGAACGGGCAACGTCTAACTGTGAGGCGACAATGCTACCGCAGCTCCACCACCGCAGTAAATTACTGAAGTTCAGTAAACTAATTAAATGTTGTCATTTATGCATGGAAAGTAGAGTATATATCTGAAAGTATTTCTAAGAATAATCAAACTCATACCTTTCTATGACAAGCTTATGTCAGTAAAACTATGATTTTATTGACAAACACAGCCTTTGTTTGTTTGTTTGTTCTGTGAGAGGCAAAAATTTGTAATACATGTGCTTTATGCAGTAAACGGAAAGAATGAAACCAAGTCATAACTAGGGACGAACAAAACAGCATGTGTGTGTGTGTGTGTATGTATGTATGTATGTATATATATATATATATATATATATATATATATATATATATATATACATATATATACATATATATATATATATATATATATATAAATATATATGGATCTACGACTATTGAACGAAAGTTCAAAAGTCCGAAATTGCAATCACTGAACACACTTTAACAAATGCACTTTCACCGAAAAAGTGCTTTCGTTAAAGTGTGTTAAAAATAAACAAAAAAAAACAAGGAATCTACTTTTATGCAGGGGGCAAGAACACTGCACCCCCCAATGTGGGGGCTGTGCCCCTCAAACCCCCTTACTTTAATATTCTCACTCCTAGACTACACTACAGTGAGGAAATGGGAATATTCCCTTATCCACACTGTAGTACAATCTCCGCAACAGTTATTCCCCCACAACTCCCTCTAGCTGCAGGCATACTTCCACGAAAGTGCTTTTTTGGTAAAAAGCACTTTCGCGGAAGTATGCCCGGCTTTTTGTGCTTTGGTGAAAAGTTTCTTTGGGGATGAGTACCGATCCCATATATATATATATATATATATATATATATATATATATATATATATATATATATATACACACACACACACACACATACACACACACACACACACACACACACACACACACACACACACACATATATATGTCTTCTGAGTTTCCTTACAAGATCACATGACACAAACGCTGACATTCACAGTGCTGACCAGAAAATACTGATATTGCAAACATTGACATACTATTATGCATGGACTAAGCAACAGCCTCAACACATGCAAAATTAAAACATAAAAATTAATGTACCTCCCATACCCCCTGCTGATGTTATATACTAAATCAGAGACTGCACAATATTGGGGAAAGGGCATATTTTTCAACCCAAATACTGTGCAGTCTTACACACCTGTCGACAAAATTTGCTCAACTAAACAGATGTCAACCAAATATACAGTTGACAATACCAAGCTCTCCCATATATGTGTGTGTGTGTGTGTGTGTGTGTGTGTGTGTGTGTGTGTGTGTGTGTGTGTGTATGTGTGTAGTGGTAATAAGCTGATATGCATCATATCTGTGAATCTATGATCCAGAACCAAGGTAATGCCATCATGTATGGAGCGATAATCTGTAGGTTCATGCTGCACTTTGCATTTTATATGAGATATCTGCAAGTGAGGTTACTGAATTAATGTTATGAGCCAATAACAAAGCTTCATCCTTTTGTCCTGCATGGGTTCTTATCCAGATCCATCCTCCCTGCTGCCTCTGCCCTTGTTCACCTTCATAAAATACAATGTCCCCCTTGGCAAGTATGTCTTTAAAAACTTTTCCAACCAGAAAGATCCCAGTGTTTCATAACCAAAAGAATGTAAGAGTGCTCTTTTCACAGGTAGACTGAACACTATCCTTGCTTTCTGTACCTGTCGTATCCTACATGGTGATCTGTGCCTTGCTTCTGAGCTATGTCAAATTATGCTCACTGAATCCTTCATTTCCTCAAAAATAAAATAAAAGCTCCTCAGTCAGCCCTCATTCTGAAGACATTATAGTTTTATGCCAAATATCAGCAAGTCCTACTTCAGGGATAACTACATCATCCAGTGCCTCTCTCACCTATGGAACAAGGTTCACATGCATCTTAGACAATATAAAAGCTTTATGACATTTAAACTTCATTTACATTATGAGTCAGATCCTTTACATTCACTCACTGGCTGCAAACTTTTAACAATGCCAAACTAAGTATTATCACATTACAATCCTAACTATTCCATCTCTCTGTTTTCTTTTTCTCCATCGTCTTCCTGTTTCCATCCATCTGCCATAATCCAGGTTGAAAATGTTTTATATTCCAAGTAAACTTTCAACCTACCATCATTTTCTGAACCAACAGCTCATGTTCAGGTGTTCTTCTATAACATTTTGGCTATGCTTATAATGGTTGGTATACTGCTGGCTTAGTACATACCCATGAAACTACTGTAATTATGTTGTATCCAAGACGCATTTGATTTATGTTAGAGAAGGCAAATTTTAGGTAGTTGTTATTTGAACTGCTGGTAATCCATACAGTGTGGCTATAGAGAATTCCATATCCACAATAACAATAACGTTTATCCTGCCCTGCAGTTCAAGATATTAAGCACAGCCATGTATCATCTCAACAGACATTCAATGTCTCTGCTTCTACGACTTTATTTGCTAAATTGTCATGCTGCTTTGAAAGAGAACTGTGTTGAATACTTTGGCTTTTATGAATGAGATTGTAGAGCAAGAACACGTTGTTTTTGTACCTCTCAATTTAAGACAAACCCTTGGAACTCAGGAAGTATTGTATTTATAAATTTCATACCAAGCTAATGATCAGGCTCTGTTGTAAGTCTATACACTTTCTAACATTATGATTCAAGGTTTCTTTTACTTAATTTGGTTCAGACTCCATTTGATCCACAACTTTTTATATGTCCAAATCTTGTTAAGTAAGGTCAGATAGCGTTTCATTTAGGGTATTTATCTGCTTGCATAAATCAGTATCATCTCATTCAAATTCTCCTTTGGACAAGATTTCTAAGTTGATTTCTAAGTTAAAAATAAAAAAAATATATATATATCCTTGTTTCCCGTCTTTGCTGACCTACAGTAGTCCAAATACAGGCTTTGCTGTATTCTGGACTTTTGGAAAGTTCCTGTGTTGCCCATTTCCTTTCTTGGATAAAGGGAGGCTTCTTTGTTCACCAGTGGCAGTGGGGAGCTTAGAGCAGCCTATCTATCCCTGGAGGAGTGTTCCCAGCACAAGAATCTGGTAGTCTATTGGCTGTTTTGGGCCAATTTCTAGCTCTTTCAAGTCCCCCCCTGTATAAAATCCACTTTAGCGTGGCTTTGCTCGATTTTGCGCATAGCGCAGCATCGGGCAATGCCACTTAATTGGGTTTAAACCATTCTCGGCTCCACAAAGTCTGCTCTTCACTTTTTCCCTTAGAACTGATCTAGTTCTCATAATAAACACCCTATTCCTACTCTAAAGCCTGGTACTTGCTCACTAAAGCAATTATATGTCAGCACTAAAAAATTAAAAGCACTACACCCTCACAAACTCCCCTTGAGTACCTTGTTCCCCATTGGCCCTTTTTTCAATTATAAAGGAATTCCCAATACTATTCTAGCATGTCCAAAGGTCAGTTGTCAATCTCCTCTCCTGTCCAGCTGGTGAATCTGGGAATCTTGAGGCAATGTTACAACTGCCTCATGAACACAGACAACCCTCTCTTTCTCCCAACAAATTCCAACATATGTGAGAGATGCAACCATATAGCCAAACTGGAGGCTAAGCTCTCTCAACTCAGTACTGGCGTAACCAGTCAGGAGGAGAACGAAACCACACTCACTACAATTCCAGTCTCACATAGACCTACCACGACAGCAAACCAAACACATAAGCACACAAAAACATACTCGGAGGCTCTAAATAAAAATCTGCCTAAGCAACAGAGACCTCCAAAGCAGACACCCAAGCAACCGCTACCCCAAAACAAAACACATGCAACACATAGCTCACAAAGCCAGTGTACTGAACAGTCACAGCCCTTAAGGCTAAACAACACACCTGATACACTTGTAATAGGTGACTCTATCGTCAGGCACACTGACGTCCCGCTCACCAGGCTGAACAAGGAGAAGGTCACAGTGAGCTGCATGTCGGGCGCTAGGATCCGCCACATAACACAAGCACTCAGGTCACTCCAAGGCAAGTACAAATATGACTCAGTCATTGTCAATGCTGGTGTGAATGACCTGAGATGGACCTCCCTGGACTACATGAAAAGAGACATAGAGGAGCTCTCTGAGCATGTAGCCCAGGCCGGTATGACCCTGACCTTGAGTAGCATCTTACCCTCACCAAGAATGATGCCACAATATGAAGACAAGATGGTCAATTTCAACAACTGGCTTAAGTATTGGTGTCATTCAAAGGGGATCCAATGCCTGTCAGCCTGGGATGACATGCTCAACAAGCCACGATGCTTCGCTAGGGACGGCTTACACCTGTCACCCCTGGGCTTTCAGATATTGGCAAAGGCTCTTGCCACCCCCATAGTGCCTTTTTTAGGCAAGGCTCAAAAGACAAACCCACCTCCATAGGTATCACAAGGGATAAGAAGCTAAGAGTAATGCTACTCAATGCCAGAAGTCTAAACCTCAAGATGCACGACGAAACTCTCCTTAGCATGGAGAACATTGATATCTGTGCAGTAACAGAAACCTGGTTCAAGGCTCCTGAGAGCACCCCAGCACTACCAGGTTATACCTCATACCATGTTTTTCAGCCCCAAAACTTGGACCAAACCACAAAAGGAGGGGGAGTATCAATATTCGTCAAAGATACCCACACCTCCAGGTTGGTGGCACAGCACGAAGCATCAGAGACTATCCAAGTGCAACTAACAGTGGGTAAAACTTCCTTCCAGTTTATAGCTTGCTACAGACCACCCTCCCAAACCCAGGAACCCCACTTGGCCTTCCTGAGAACACTGGAAAATAAGAAGGTCTCTCCAAACACCATTATATTGGGCGACTTCAACTACCCAAACATAGACTGGGAGCATTACTCTATCTCCAACACCCTAGCCCAAAGGTTCCTAGAATTTATAAACTCAAATGCTATGGAAAAACTTGTTACCACTCCCACAAGAGGGGAAAACATACTGGACCTGATCATCACCAACATGGGGACACTATACTCCAGACCAGAAGTGTATCCCTCACTGGTAAGATCAGACCATAAACTATTCTCACTAGATATTCACATCCCGACCCCAGCCCCTGCCCAGAAAACCACAGTGAAAAACTTCTCTAAAGCAAATTTCACACTCCTCAAAACCGAGGTGGAATACTTCAAAGCCCCCGGGCCTGTGGAAAATACGGCCCAGACCGCAGAATCCTTTATAAACACATTCTATGAACACCTTCAGGAATGCATGGATCATGCAATCCCAAACAAAACCAAGACCCAATCCTCCAAAGGCAGGCGTCCTGTCTGGTGGACCCCAGCCATAAACAAACTATACAATAGAAGGAGGAAGCTACTACATGATAGAGCAAAATCCCAAAAAGGGAAGGCATCTCTGATCAGTATTAGCAAAAAACTATGGGCACTCATAAAATTGTCTAAGGCCAGCTTCAAGAGAAAAATTGCACAGGACACTAAGGATAATCACAAGGCTTTCTTTAGTTATGTTAGAAACCTGGGTGGGAATTCCCAGATATGCTCAGAATTAGTCCAAAATGACAAAAAATACACCAAACCCACAGACACTGCCAACATCCTAGCTGACAGGTTCAGTGCAAACTTCTCCCCCCCTTCCCCACCAAAAGGGCAAATATCTATCTCAGCAGAGTGCTGCCCCCCTGACATCTCAGATACTGAGGTAAGAGCCACCCTCTCCAAAGCAAAAAACACAGCATCAATGGGACCAGACGGTGTCCCGGGCTGCATCCTACAGAACTCCAAGAAGAAATAAACCCAAACATAAAACTACTGCTCAATCTCATCCTTACTACAGGATATGTACCCAAAGAGTGGCGTACATTAACAGTGGTCCCTCTCCACAAAGGTGGTGCCTCAACGGATCCTGGAAACTATCGCCCCATAAGCCTGAGTATCTTGGTCTGCAAAGCTATGGAAAGGATCATCATGGACCTCATAAATAAAGATATTCGGGACCTACAGACACTGGATCCTACCCAGTTTGGCTTTGTTAAGGGCAGATCCTGCCTCTTAAACCTGGTCGATTTCTTTGAAACAGTCACCAAGGCCATTGACAAGGGGAAGGTGGTCCACACAGCCTACCTGGACCTCGCAAAAGCCTTCGATACAATACCCCACTCGGGCATTATAGATAAGCTCACCAGCTTAAACATAAACCCCTATGTCACTAGATGGGTTGCAAACTGGCTCAAGGACAGAACCCACATGGTTAGAATTGCTGGAGCCATGTCAGACTCCAAACCAGTTACAAGTGGCATCCCACAAGGCTCAGTCCTGGGACCTCTCTTGTTTGGTATATATTTCTCGGAGGTACAGGCCAACACAGAAGGACTGTGGCTGACCAAGTTCACAGATGACTGCAAACTGGGAGCCATAATCGACCCTCCAGCCGACACAAGCATCCTACAAAAGGGCCTCATAGAAACAGACAACTGGTGCCAGAGCCATGGCGCCATGGCCTCTAGCTAAACGCCAAAAAGTGTATAGTCATCCCCTTCGGCAAAAACAAAGTGCCCACAAATTACCACATAGATGGTAATCCATTAAGTATGGAAGAAGTAATTAGGGACCTGGGGACCCAAGTTGATAGCAATCTCTCATTCGACAACCACGTGGCCAAAGTGGTTAGAAAATCATTTTATATAGCCCACCTAATCATGAAGGGATTCACATCTAGATCAGGGGAGGTCATCGTGCCTCTTTACTCATCCCTCATCAGGCCCATAATTGAGTACAATGCCCCTTTTGGGATGTACCTTATCAGACACCTGCAGCAACTGGAAAGACCCCAAAAGTACCTCACCAAGAGGATCAAAGGGCTCAATCAGATGCCATATGCTGCCCGGTTAAAGAAACTCCAGCTCTACTCAGTGGCATACCACCTGCTCAGAGGCGATCTGTGCCTGACGTATAAAGCCATGTCCAACCCGGAATTAATGGACATGCTGCACCTCAGAAAATCCAAATCCCATCGAGCTACGTGCTCGAGAGACTTGAACCTCAGCAATGAAATAAATAAAACATGCTGGAGGGACAGCTTCATAACCCAGAGGCGCCCTTCACTCTGGAATAAAATCCCAGTCCAGGTTAATCAGAGTCCCTCATTGACTCTCTTCAAGAGGAATCTTGATGAGTGGATGGGAGATCATAGATTTACTCCGGGTATCACTTCTGTGTCACTGTTAGTCAGATGCATAGTATACTAACCTCGAAAAAGGGCATAGCAAAATTCATTTTAAAATGGGTGGTGAAAGCCAAACACACTCTGGCTAGGCTTGTAAATTCCCTAGGGCAGATAGCCTAGTATGAACCTATGAACCTATGATGTTTGCTTCCAGCTGATTACGGTAATCTATCAGCCCTTCTGACCTAAATCAGCCACCATACCGCTGTCTGTTAGATCTCTTTTTATATGTGCTTCTTGTTGAATGAACTTTCTAAGCACCACTTGATTTAATCTTTGATGTTGCAGCAATAGCACTTGTTAAAATGTTTTTGTACCTTTTTCAAATACAAAATTTCCTCCCTCAAAAAGGTCATGTCTCAAACCTCTGCCCCTCCTTATTCATATGTGTGTTAACCCGAGCCATATCCCAACCCCTACCCCTGCCCTAACCCTCCAGATCGTTACTAAGAACCCACTCCCTAAAAGTACCACTACACAAGACAAAAGTATATAGACATAGAAAATATGTACAACACTGAATCTATCCCCCTATCTGACCCTTACTCTAACCCTAACTTGCAATCACTTTCACATACACACCAAATGTTACAACAGTCTTCCGTACCTTCACAATCACCACTTTTTCATTCAAACATTAATTTCCCTGCACACTCCTACCTACCTACACTACATAAAACTAAATTCAACCATATGTGCTTCACATAAATGAGCATTTACTCACTTGTGCATTCTCTCTTTTCACAGCCACAAAAACTTTACAACAAAATGAGTATTCATCATTTTCAGTTACAGTGTGTGTGTGTGTGTGTGTGTGTGTGTGTGTGTGTGTGGTTCACTATTACAATCATGAAACACACACAGTTTTTAACATCATAATCCTGAGACCATATTGAAAGATCAAATTACAGAAGATCACAATATCAAACTCTTGTACTTGCCCCCTGCAGGACTCATGTTAGCACTCATTTCTGGGATCACCCTGGTAGGGGGATTCAGTATTCAAGAATTTTACACAATGCAGTTTTCAGTGTTTTGCTCTTTCAATATTATGCTTTTAGGATCATGATTTTCAAGACTGTGTGGTTCAAGATAATGACAGTAAACCTACACACACACACACACACACACACACACACACACACACACACACACACACACACACACACACACACACACACACACACACACACACACACACACAGACATGTACTCACACACAGCTACAATTCGTAACAGTGAATGCTCAGAAGACCAAACGACTTTTGTTCTACTTAATAGCAGTGAAAGCTCAGATAAAAGAACATTTTATTTCTGTGTGTTTCAGCCTGCTGGCTGCTTTTTGTGCAAGATTACATTACTGCGGGGTCAAGGAATTTGCCCTTACTCCACTGTTGTGCAATCTTGGAGTTGGTATATATAATGAGGGGGAGCCACATCCTCTGCAAATATATATATTTTTATTATGTATTTTTCAATAATTTTAGAATCACTCTAAAATGACTGCTTTATTTTAATTTGCTCTTTGAAGCATTCACTATTTAATGATATAGTCACAAACACACATACACACACACACATACTCCCCTGGTCTTTTAACTATTAGTTCCTCACCTTAGAAATATGGATTATGGCCAAGTAATATAGAGGAGAAACTCAGCATTTGTTATTTATGTTTCAAAACTTTGTAACACCCTAATGCTTGAAATCACAAAGCTCATAAACACACAGGATGTTCAAATTTAGATTACAATAATACATTTTTAAAGAGTTTATCTGCAACTGTTTTTAGACACTTGATAAAACTATTGATACTTTCTATTCAAGTCAACCATCAATTGTTTCTATCTAGTTTTGGTAGGTAAATGGCCTTATGTATATGGTTGTACTAGTCATGCCATTGGTAAGTTCATTGGTAAGTACTAGGCTAACTGCCCTTGTGGGTCATTTTAAGCCTAGCCAACTTCAATTAACTCTGAGGCAACCACCTTGACCATTACAACCCCCCCCCCACTAGCCATGTCCTAGAATAACTCATGCATTTTCCCACTGCATGACAATTTTGTTTTTATAATTGCTGCAACAGGGCATAAATGAAAATCTTTCTTGGTTCAGCTTATTTTACACAATAAATAAGTAATTCTATTGCACATAATATACCATTCTGTAAATTCCATTCCAAACAAGAAAAGAACTTAGGAACATATACCAAAGGTTTCCTGCATACAGCAGCATCATGTTATGGCTAAACATAACAGAAACATAGGATAAGCTGCTCTCAAGTTGCACAAGTCTAAGGAAACTTATTATGATAAAAAATAATATTCAGAGTGAGACATCTAGGGTTTTCTCTCCAATTATTTAAGACATAACTGATTTCAAACAAGACTTCCATTACTAAAACTGCAGAAACAGGGCAGTCACAGAAGGAAAAAAGTCAAAACTTAACAGTGTTAAAAAACATTTGCTCAATGCTGCATGCCTTTTATTCATTGTTTCTACAACTTTTAAAATGCAGGACTCCAGTGTTCTTACCTTGGCACTGTTTGCAGCATTCTCCTGGCACCTCCACCTGTACTACGCAACTGAGGTTGGGGCATGTAATCCAGTTACACAAGACATTGCCATTCTGCGGTGTGATGACAAAGTTAGATGATATTGAAACTTAGAAAGAAGAGTTGAACTCTCACTAGTTACGTATCACTCATCAGTACAGCTTAGAAAAGTGAGCAATCACAAAGTTTCAGTTATTTTTCAAAAATTATCTTAAATGTACATAATGCATTTCAAAGAATAAGTCAATATTTTAGTTCATTACTACATGTGTTATAATGTTAATACTTCTGCAGAAAACATACTTTTCAAAAAAGTGCAAATCAAATACTTTAAAATTTACAACTAACCTTCACCCTTCCAAAGAAGACCATACTTCAAAAATTCTGATGCTTGGGGATTTTCAAAGAGAAGCTAAGCTTACAGAACAACAGTTTTAAGTTATACAATACAAGGGGATGTATTTTAATATGTGTCTGAAAAATGACAGTATCCAAGACTTTGCTCCTTCAATACAATACCAATTTCTTAAGTGTTCCACTGTTGTGACATCACAACAATGATAGAACAATAGCTACACAGTGTTTGTAGAGGATGCTGTAAGAGATGGTTCACATAGGGAACTTTGTGGGATTTCATGCTACTAGGAGCTGTCAGTGTGAGCTTTGATTGTAATTTTGATTTAACGAATGAAAATATCACTACTGTAGAACTAGTATATGAGGAGAATATTTTCAGTGAAGGAGTTTTGCCTTTAACCAGACTGCAGAAACATATTTCAGTCCTTCACTATTAAGTGAGTGCATTGGATTCCTTTTGGCAGATATCATGGAATGAATGAAGATGTTCAACATTAACAGTGATGAATGTCATGAGCTAAGAGTTGGAACAGTCTTAGAAGATGGAGGAGAGATAGGGATGCTGTGAGGCATTAAACTGGAAAGAAATCACAGTCTGCAGACAAAATGGCACATGCTTCATCTTTCCATGTAGTAGCCACAAGGGCCTTATGAACATCAGGTGCTGTGCTGATGAGGTCATAACAAGGCCGAAATATGCATATCCACATCTAGTGGGGTTTGGCTTTATTGGCCTGAAATTGCCCAGTAAAACGATGAAAGAAGTCATGGGCATTCAGAATCACCAATTAGTTGAAACACCTGAAATTCATAAGGGTCATTTGTATATATACCATGTGCCTCTGATAAAAGAGGTTTGGGAGTTCACTCAGTGGAGGTTCTAGCTTTGCTGGAGTTTTTATTTTGTTTTTGCTGATTGGTTTTTCAGTGACGTTCTCACTTATTGTTTTAGTTTTGTTGTTTGGGATATTTTTGCAGTGACCCTAATGATAATGGACATCAGCTGGGTATAACAGCCCTGTGTTTCTTACGCTTAGTCAAACACTTTGCTTGTGCTGTGCTGTGCTGACGAGGTCATAACAAGGCTGAAATATGCATAACCATATCTAGTGAGGTTTGGCTTTATTGGCCTGAAATTGTCCATTAAAACGACGAAACAAGTCATGGGCATTCAGAATTATATATCCCATGTGCCTCTGATACAAGAGGTTTGGGAGGTCACTCAGTGGAGGTTCTAGCTTTGCTGGAGTTTTCATTTTGTTTTTAGTGAAAAAAAAGGAATGTTATTCTCTTCCAGCATAGAACAACTAAATCAGATGGGTAGTTTTTATCAATAAAACTCATTGTATCATTGAGGTATCGGCCCCAACAAGTCAGTGATATTATACATACACCCACCCAGGAAGCCTATTCATGATTTGGTGTTTGAAGCTCTCTACTCAATATTTTTGTATTTGTTGGCAGGATCACCAGATAGCTCCTCCTGCATCCAATAGACCAATTCACTCCTTCATCAGAGTGACAGCCCTCAGGTCCATTCATTCCCTGGTGAAGACTACAGTTGGGTGTTAGCAAGTTGGCCAGTCTGCAGATCCTGTGGATTGCACTATTCCCCATTCCTACAACAGGCTTGGAAACTCTTCTATAGCTGCATCAGAAGCTGCATGTATGCTTCTGTAGATAAGAAAGTGACACACCTCCTGCAGCTTGGGTCTCACTATGCTGTTCATGATGCAATTGCAGCAAGCCAAGTTGTTTCCCTCCCACTAGGATTGGCAAGTTAATACTGGCCAGTCACACCCATCCTCCCCTGCCCAGTACTCCCAATGCCTGGACTGTCATCAGATTTTTATCTCTCTCTGCACTATGGGGACTGGTTGCTGCTAACTATTTTGTGTACTTAAAAAAGATAAATGCCTAAGTTCCTTATGGTGACTCCGGTCATTAATAGTGCCTCATATAAAAGTAATACTGTTCAGGTTTACTTTAATACAGATACACTCACAGAAAAGGGCATTAGAAGGAAATTAGCAAATGTGTAACAGACTGTTCCTACTGTTTGAAAAATATGGACAGGACTGATATATGGCTGGAGGAAGGAGAGTTGTTTATTGTTTGTTTTTTTTTTTTAGTGATTCAAAAGTTGCTGTATTTCTAATATGGTCATCGTAAAGGGATGGATAAGAGCTGTAAGTTATAGGAGACAGCCAATTAAATCTTATATGTGACAAGATGAAAAACATTGTATGCAACTGTCGAAAACAATTCAATGTTTGTGTCTTTCAGCTTTTCCCGGTTAGGGGTCGCCACAGCGGAACTCCGGTCCGCTGATGATTGGCAGTAGAGTTTTACGTTCTGGCTTGCTGGGCCTAACACACAACCTTCAATGAAGGAACGCCCATTCATACATGTCGCCACACAGAAGACGCTCTGAGAATCGAATGGGCAACATCTAACTGTGAGGTGACAACACTACCACAGCACCACCATCAAAATGCAAGGGGAATTTCATTTGCAATGTGAACCTAAATACTTCATATTGCAAGACTGGTAATTTGGCCAGATGCTACTATTTATGATACCTATAAAATAGCACAATGACTTAATGAATAAGACCAACAGGAAAGTATTGTCTAGAAGTTGGCACAGAGGACTAAGGTGTTAATTGTTTCCTGTGGTCCACGGATTAATTCCCACAGCTTCCATTACTTAACTGTGTGATTCTGAGCAAGTCACTTAACCATAGAGTACTACTGGGCTGAGTTTGGACAAGGTTAATGCAGATCAGTACTCTACCCCAGTTAACAAACACAAATAAATAAATAAATAAACAAAAGACTGTAAATCAAGACAACATACTGCAGCAAATAGGTAAGGTAGACCAGAGTAGTGTAGAATAAAGGTAGGCAGAGAAAGAACAAGATGTGTGCACTGAGTCTGCTGCTAAGATTGAACAACATTATAACAAATTTAGAATCTTTAAAGTTCAGAGTATACATACGCAGAGGAGAAAATTCAAGAGATACAACTAAATGAGGAGAGTGGAAAGACAAAGGTTATTCTTGAAAAGGTTCATTAAAAAAAAGAAGGAAAGACATAAAGCTTATTTTTGGGTTAAGTGAATCTTCTCTCATTAAGTATTAACAGTTGGAAAGTAAAATAGCCCAATACAGTTACTGTAGATTGGGTTAAGGAAAAATGTGTGATATATTTAGTCGACATTAATTTGTTGGAAACTAATTTCAGCAAATGGCTGTTTGTTGAACGTTCACTTCAGCGAACGTTTTTCTAAGGGAAGGGAGTTAGTTAGCCAGCATTAGGAAATTTGCCCTTTTCACCACTGTAGTGAAATCTTGAATTTGGTATATATAAGTAGGGGGCATTGCCCCCCACTTTGGTGGGTTTGATATAATGTACTTTGTGTTATGGTTGGTGTGGGGGACAAGTAATCCCCTTCACTTACAAAAATATTCGCTGAAGTGAGCATTCGATGAATGGCCATTCAATGGTTTCTGTTCGATGAAAGGCCATTTACTGGAATTAGGTTTTGATGAATTAATACAGACCTGATACACCATATATGCAAGGTATGCATTTTTTCTAGGGTGATGAGAGATACATACCTTGCTAGTAAATATGCCATGTCCTAAACCCCTGCTTGCAAAACAAAGAGTACCAGAACTTGTCAGACAATTGGAATGCATGGCTATGCTTAAAAAGCCTCAGTGGTTGTTGCTCTAATACAAACCTGTGAACCTATGAACCCAGGAAATGAGACAGAACAAGGGATTTTTCTCTTTTGGTGTTTAAACACTCTTCACTTCTTTAATAATCAAACTTGTTAAATTTGACACACACAATATAGGGACACTTTCTTACACTTGCTCTTACACCCTTTTAATAACCTGCAGAAATCGGCACATATGATAACAGCCATGAGAATTACAGTGTACATCTGTAGTCTTCTTTTGGCTTTTCCCAGTTAGCAGTCGCCAGAGCAGAACTCCGGTCTGCTAATGATTGGCAGTGGATTTTTATGGTGCAGAGTTGCCAGCCCGATGCCCAACCTTCAAAAAGGCACACCCACTCACGCATGTACCTACCTGTATGTCTTACACATCACTCAAATGCAGGGAGAACATGCAGACTCCACACAGAAGATGCTCCAGCCAAGAATCAAATGGGAGAATCTCTTGCTGTGAGGCGACAACGCTAACCGATGCACCACCGTGACCTATCTGTAATGCACGCAAATTAGGAAGAGAATTTTTTTATTTTGCTGGTCTTCCTGAAGGTAATCCACACTTTTTACTGAGCAATAAGGACTTTTAATAACACTGACCAGTGTTGCATGGCCTCCTTTGACTTGAAGTATGCTATTTTCGCAACCACGAAAATCTGGTTGTGATAATATGTAAGTATTACCTTAATATTATTTTATTATCTTAATTCATTTTTTAATCTTTCTCTTTGCAATTGTCCTTTTTTTAAGATTATGCAAGTTGCAAAGGCAATGCACTGTCATAGGCAAGTATGAATGTACATTTTTAGGGATGTTTTTTTCTGTTTTGCATCTCGCTGTTTGCCCAAGAAGTACTTTCAAATGCAAACCAAGGGACTGCAATCTGTCTTTCAGTGTTTGAAGCTTACACGTGTGTCATACTCCAGACATTCTTTATACGTACAAGTTATACTGAAGAAAGTAAATATTCAAGAATTTATAAGTAAATAGTTCTGTGTAGTTGTAGCAAGCAATATTCAGGCAGAATACTTCATAAGTGTGGCTAATTGAGCAACTTTAAAACTGTTCAGTTAGCTAATATTTTGGTCTGACTTGAGCACATACCTTTCATATTGTGCTTTGTGTACTTTGATTTTTTGCATTTATCCTATTGGCTTGCATACCATGTCAGTTCTTTTCCAGCATGGAAAGCAGACAACCGCTCTGAAAATGTCAGTGCAATTCAAATGATTCAAACAAAGGAGCTGATAGAGCTCTTGTTACTAATAAAATGAACACACTTAACCCTTGCTTTACTATTTATCTTAACTAATGGTATCTCCTCCTTTACTTCATTAATGAAAAAAGTTTACAGCTTTTGACACTAAGAGTCTGGTTAATGTTTACATCAAGTTGGTACGCACTGTTCTTTCCTCTTGGGTCTTTTTCCCTTGCATTTGGATTATGAGATTCGTGTGTCTGTGTATTCTGCTTGAGAAAATGATTTACAGTTTTCACGTTTTGTTATTTTGGATTCAAGATTATTCCTTATTTATGTCAGAATGTTGCTACCCAAGAAGAACCTTGTTGAAAACTCATGTTTTTATCTATTTTTAAGAATTGTGTTCTTTTGGGACTGAAACCCTTTCAATGAGGTTTTCTTTGTTTGTTTGTCATTTTTTTTTCAGAAAGTGGTAGTTTGTCCCATTCTCATCTCCTTTAAATGCTATAAATGTTTATATATTCATGGTATGTTTTAAGTTAAGCCAAATTATTTTCCCCTAAAAGAGTTTAATTAGTACACTAATTATTTCCCTACATCATATGACAACTTCTTTTCTTTGGACATTATCTATTGCAATTTATTAGCTTTAAAATATTGACCATATAAAGGAAACCCAAATAATATGCTGGTACAATATGTGTAAAAACTGCAAAAATAATACTTTTAGTTGACAACATATATTTCTGTCCACATTTTGCAGTTTACTTTTATAACCATTATTTTCAAGTAAATATTGCAGTCTGTTTTTGTTTTGTAATATACCTTCCTAAACAGTGAGATTGTAGCAAGCAGTATTATGCATTTTGGGCATACTATAAAGAGATAACAATGTGAGGACAGATTCAATTATATGTATATAGCTATAACAGGTATTTCTATGCATGTTTGCTATTACATATTAGTTTTTGCTTATTAGCTACCAGTCC